>NC_056727.1:371502096-371802096 GCF_019279795.1 Protopterus annectens | reverse complement strand
TGAGTTTAATCTGTTCGATCTGCAGGACTGTGACCAAGATAGCCTTCCTCCTAACACACTTTAGTATTGTACATTGGTTGTTGTTGTGTCTTCCAGCTTTTCCCGGTTAGGGGTCGCCACAGCAAAACTCCAGTCTGCTAATGACTGGCAGTTGATTTTTATATGCTGAGTTGCCAGACTTAACGCACAACCTTCAACAAAGGTACGCCCATTCATGCATGTCTCCATACAGAAGACACTCTAGCTGAGAGTCGAACCGGTCAGTGTCTTACTGTGAGGCGACAACGCTACCGCAGCACCACTATCACGGATCATTGGGGATGCAGACATTTCTGTGACTAGTGGGGAAAGTGCATTGGATATATAGTTACTGTCGCATCGCCTTTTATATCGATTAAAGTTTTTGTGACTGGCTGGTGTGTCATGAAATGCATGCCTTTTTTTCATTTTCTTTGTGGGGGGTTTCAGTAGAGGCTATACTGCAGCATGACCTATGCTGCTATCAATGCTCAAGTACTTCACTAATTCGGGAGCACATGTGTCTGATTTTAAACCCTTGGATTTCAGGGTTACCAGAATAGCATTTGGCACAATATCTAAGGTTGGAAGGGAGAGATCAAAGGGAGTATTTGGGATCCTGTTGCTATCCACTGTGAAATTTAATTTTATATTGAGCTCTAAGTTCCAGCATGCTGTATGTAATTGGTGTATGTGGTTGTGCAATGGGCATTGTGAGGCTATGAGGTGAGATGTACTTCTAATGCCGTACCTGCCATGTTTACCAACTAATACCTCAATAACTGACTAATGATGTAGACCAAAAGACCTGGTATTAGATGCATATATGTTAGTGGATAAGGAAATTCATACTAGATGAATAAGGGAAGATGATGGACAATTGTATATTTGTTGTAGCATGACAACATGTTGGTGATGATTGTCATAATAAATTTACTAATACATATAAATGCAAATATTTTCAAAATACATATTTGCAATAAATCTAAAAGCGCTGAAATGTGATAATATGTCACTGTTAAGGTAGACACATATACTAGACAGAAAGCAAAGTTACTGTAGTAACACAGAACAAGAGTGAACATCATGCTAGCCAAGCTC
Organism: Protopterus annectens; assembly: GCF_019279795.1. Classification (NCBI taxonomy): domain Eukaryota; kingdom Metazoa; phylum Chordata; order Ceratodontiformes; family Protopteridae; genus Protopterus; species Protopterus annectens. The sequence continues at coordinate 371,800,977 of NC_056727.1, read as the reverse complement.
TCCCAACAGACAGACATTAATAGTACAGTATGTTTGGTCCTGCATTGTTGAACTTTATTAAATGACCTAATAACAGTACTAACAAACTGAATATGGCAAAGTGAAGACATTGATTACTTAGTGTATACATCCCTAGGGTGTTACATTTCTACAAAAACAGAAAACATGACTATAGAGGAAGGTTGAATGGAAATTTGAAATTATTGAGGAAATACAGAAAAAAAATCTAATTACAGGTGAACCTTCCTTATAAAAGAGAGGATGTACATATTGGTAAAAAAGTACACAGTTAATTAACCATTCTAACTATGTTACAAGATAAACACTTTCTCAAGTGGTCTCCCCCCATGATGAAATGTGCTTTTAAAAATTCATATAATCATAGGTTCATATGTAAGTACTAGGATAGCTTTCCTTGTTGTACATTTTATGACTAGTCAGTTTCATATTTGGTGCTTGAATTATCCTTTCCAATTTGGTGTTAGATTGGCCTTATTCATTCCATGGACAATAATTATATGTTAGCCCTAGTGAGAATAAATAGAATTATACCATATATAATCTGAAGATATCCATGCATAGAATAAAGCATGTAGGAACTGCCTCTGTCTATTAGTAGTACAGGGGGCAATCCTGGGGTAAATTTTCTGTTTCCCATCCAGAGATCTAAGTTGCATTTGAATATGGACAGGGATGATCTTTTTTATGTGGATGAAAAGTTTGTATTAGAACAGTGGTATCCTCTGTGAGATAAACTTATCCCTCCAAACCATTCTGTTGATGTTGCAGAAGAGGTTTAAATCCCTAACTCAAGTATTTCTGATGTAATTTGACTTACTGATGTGCCATAAATCCATCAGTATTGGGTCAGGGAATTCCTTGTGTGTCAGACATAGGTTGCCTCTTAGCAGTCTGTAGGTTCCAGACTATAGTGACAGGGTTTTGGGTCAGTCCATGTAGAACATATTGCATATGCCTTGTATCCTTTTAGTAAGGCATTGATCTCCTTGGGCATTCCAGGTGCATGTGTCTGGACAGATACATGCCAACTAGGGCATTTTAGTCAATGATTGGCCTAATGAGGACTGAGTAGAGTGGGACAATGGCATCCCTAGATCTAGACACAATCCCTCTGTTCATAAGCTGTGCAATATAGAAGGGCTTTCTTATGAAAATGGACACATATTGATCAAAAGTTAGGTAACTGTCCACTTAAGTTCCCAAATCCCAAACAACCGGGTCAACTCTTAGGAGTATATTGTTAATGTGATAGTTCCCAGTGATAGATGACTTCCCAAAGGATATGATAACGCATTTTTTTGGCATTTAGTTTCAGTCTATGATTTTGGCATCAGCTATTTATTTGTTACAAATCTTTCTACAGGATGGTTAAGTCATTTCGGGATTCAATGAATGCTTATATCTTGCAGTCATGTGCAAATTTAGCCACAGACCTTTGGTGTTGGATTTTAATTCAGAGATTGATGTCAAGGATCACAAACTTCAAAAACCAGGCAAATAATCCAGAATAGCTTCACAAAAAGACTCTCACTCTGCAAGGATATTTTTTAGCGCTTTCATCCACTTTTATTCAACGTGAACTTCTTCAGAAATAATGAATGTAAAAAAACATATTGTTTAAATACTATTTCCACAGGAAATGATGTCATTTTTTTCTTTTTTCTAAAAAAGTAATAATAATGAATTAATAAATCTCATTCTAAAAATTTCATTTAGTCTTTGTAAGAAATACTAATACATAACATCCACGTATATATGTTTTGTGTTATTTTATCTATACATTAAAAAACATTTTAGATTGATCATTTCATTCAGCCCTGGTGTTTGGTCAGCTCCAAAAACCAATTGCCACAAGGCTTCCTTGCGTTCTAAAATGTTGTTTAAATCCCCTGAAAATAATTCTTTCTTGACCCTATCTAAAATGAAAAATTCAAACTTTTTAAAATCCTTGCATATACTGGCATGCCTAGCCAATGCATTGTTTTTGTCTTTCTTTCTTATAGCTAAAATGTGTTCATATACTCTGCGCTTGAAAATTCTCTTAGTTTTCCCAATGTAGTAATTTTTACAGGTGACACAGGTGGCCAAGTAAACAACTAGCTCACTGTTGCAGTTGTAATATTCCTTTGCCCAAAATGTGTAATTTAGGTGTTCCACTGTTATAAAGGAATGGAAATATTTTTTGTTATGTAACATCAATAGAAGAATTGTTACAAGATACAAATACCTATAGAAAAGTCAATTTTGAGTCAGTAACTAAGAAGTTTAAGACCTTGGACACAACACTATTTGACATGTATTGTCAGTAAGAAATAAATAGATTAGACTATGAATTCCTATATAAAGAACATCCTAGACTTGCTGTATTGTTTGGCATTCCAAAAATACAGAGTGACGAAGTAAGACCACCGTTTAGACCCATCATTTCTGCCAAACAATCTAAAACAGAAAATATTTCCATTTGGTTGGATAATATACTAAATCCCATAGTTCAGAAATCTGAATTTTTCATTAAGGATTCATGGAACCTTTTGGAAACATTAAGGGACATCAAAATAGGTAACGAAAACCTATTTTTTGCTAGTTTAGATGTGAAGAATCTTTACACCAGTATTGACCAGGAAGAGGGTATTGAATTTATGAGGGAATATTTGAACACATACACTAATTTTTCAGGGACAAAGGTAAATTCACTTTGTACTTTAATGGAGCTAGTTCTGGATAATAATTTCTTCAAATTTAACAGCAACATATACAAACAAGAATCGGGAGTAGCTATGGGGTCAAGGGTAGCCCCTTCCTTTGCCAATATTGTAATGGCAAATTGGGAAACTAAGTTTCTAAAGACACACACACTTTTCAACAAAGTGTTTTTGTACCGGAGATACATAGATGATTTACTATTCTTATGGAAGGGAGAACAACAAGAATTTATGGAATTGGTACAAGATTTAAATCAGACAACCAATTTTTTGTTCTTCAAAACAGGTGAATTTGGGAAAAACATCACTTTTTTGGATTTAAATCTTAACATAGACAATGATTCAAAAAGTTTCAGTAGCAAAATTTACAGAAAACCATATTTTGCTAATAGTTACTTACACAAGGACAGTTTACACCCGGCACATATGAAAAGAGGTGTGGTAAAAGGCCAGATAATTAGACTTAGCAGATTGACATCTGATGAAAAGACATTTCAGGAAGAGTTAATTCTCCTACGAAGCTTATTTATGAACAGAGGTTATGCAAAGAGTTTTTTAGAAAAAATAGAAAGTGAGGTGATACCCCTTAGAAAAGGAGTAGCGAAACCTATTTTGTATTCTGAAGAAATATTAATAGGTGAACCAATGATTTGTGTGAATGTCAGTACAAAGGAAAAACAAGTTAATGATTTTTTTACAGCTTTTCCACTATCAATAGTGAATGAAATGTGGAACATCAAATCGATTATTGAAAATAACTGGAAAGTCATTTTAGGAAACAGGGATTTGGCTTCAGTCATTGGACACAAACCGAAGTTCACTTACAAAAAAACATTAGATCTAAAGCAGTTATTAGAGCAAGGTAAAAGTGACAACAGAAATTTAGAAAGAAGTTGCACTAATAAGAAGGGTACTTTTAGCTGTACCAATTGTAAACAGTGCAGATATATGACTAACACTTCCTTTATAACAGTGGAACACCTAAATTGCACATTTTGGGCAAAGGAATATTACAACTGCAACAGTGAGCTAGTTGTTTACTTGGCCACCTGTGTCACCTGTAAAAATTACTACATTGGGAAAACATATATACGTGGATGTTATGTATTAGTATTTCTTACAAAGACTAAATGAAATTTTTAGAATGAGATTTATTAATTCATTATTATTACTTTTTTAGAAAAAAGAAAAAAATGACATCATTTCCTGTGGAAATAGTATTTAAACAATATGTTTTTTACATTCATTATTTCTGAAGAAGTTCACGTTGAATAAAAAGTGGATGAAAGCGCTAAAAAATATCCTTGCAGAGTGAGAGTCTTTTTGTGAAGCTATTCTGGATTATTTGCCTGGTTTTTGAAGTTTGTGATTCATTGGAACGTTTCTTTATTTCGTATTGATGTCAAGGATATGTATGTTTTTATGTAATTTGCTTTAATTTATAAAATATTTATAATTTCAAAGCTATAAATTCAAATCATACTATGTTTCACTGAGATTCTCTACAAGTTGTATACACATAATCAATGAAAATTAATTTATACACTGTTTCCAACTTTTTTATGCAGTGATTTCTTAATTTATCTACTGTAACTAAAATGTTTATTTTGAGGCAAAATCATTTACTTACTGGTTTCATTGTTTAATGAGAACTGTTATATCATCAGTTGATATTATTGTGTATAAATGCAGACTACCTACATGTCTTTTTACTTGTTCAAGATATTGTGCAGTTCACATTTTCTAAGATTCAAAATATGATGAAAGTGCTAACTGGGTTATATCTAGGTTTGTTAAATTATATTAAACCAATTTGATTACCAAATAAAAAATAAATAAATAAATAAAAACAACAAAAATGTACTGGATTCCGAAAGACTTGCTCTCAGTGACTTCCTTCAGCATAAGGCCTATCTATATTCTGGCTTACTGTTCCAAAACAGAGAACCTGATTCCAAAACACCTGCTACCAGCCTGCTGTCAGTGTAAGTGGTCACCTACACTGAGAAAAAGTTTTTTTGGAACTGGGGCTAATGTATTTTGTATTACTATAAGGAATCATTCATACCAGTCTATTGCCTGAACTATTTCTATCAAAACTGTTATTCAGATATGAGGGCTACACCGCCCACACAGACCCTAACTATATATATACTAACTCCAGGGTCACACTACAATGGGGAAAAGGACATATTCATTTTACTTGCCTTACAGTGCTCTAGACACTGCCAATACCAATTGTGAGTGAAATGAACTGTCAGTGAAATGAAGTGTCAGTGAAATGAAGTTTCAGTCATTTAGTCTCAGTCATATGAGTGTCAGTCAAATCAGTTTTCGACAAAATGAAGGTAACCCATGTATATATATATATATATATATATATATATATATATATATATATATATATATATATATATATAGATAGGTCTAGACATTTCCCTGAATGCACATTTCACTGAAACCCAAATGACTGAACACAAATCACTGAAACACTTCTTCTTCTGGCTTTTCCCAGTTAGGGGTCGCCACAGCAGATCACCTTGTCTGCTCATGATTGGCAGTGGAGTTTTACAGTGTCAAGTTGCCAGTCCGGCACCCAACCTTCTATAGAAGGCATGCACACACTCACACCTAGGGCCAATTTAATGTATCCAATCCAACTCCAGCATGTCTTTAGGATGTGGGAGGAAACGGAGCAAACCCACGCGACCACAGGGAGGACATGCAGACTTCACACAGAAGGCACACCAGCCAAGGATTGAACCAGACAACCTTTTGCTGTGAGGTGAGAATGCTAACCACTGCACTACCGTGGCCACCCACAAATCACTGAAACACAATTCACTGAAAACTCAATACACTTTAACACATTTCACTGAAAGTTATATATGGTCTTTTCCCCAATGTATTGTGACCCTAGAGTTAGTATATATAGTAAGGGGGGGTGGGAGTTGTAGCCCCCCACATATTTTAAGTATATATTATGTTCAGAGACCAGTAATATATTGGAATTGCAAGTATCTATGTATATATTTCAAAATATTTAAAATATGTGGGGCCGGTGCCCCCACACCTCCCCTTACTATATATAGTAACTCCAGGGTCACACTACAGTGGGGAAAAAGCCATATATAACTTTCAGTGAAATGTGTTTCAGTGAATTGAGTTTTCAGTGAATTGAGCTTTCAGTGAAAAGTGCGCACTAATTTGACTTTCAGTGAATTGTGCATTCAGTGAAATGTCCTAGAGCCATATACATATGTATATGTGTGTGTGTGTATATATATATATATATATATATATATCAAGTTTTAGGACTTTTAATATTATACATATTTAAATATGTCTTCTCTTTGGTGGTATTTTTTTTTTTATTTTATTTATTTTTTTTTTAACATTTGTTGACCGGGAATGTCCGACTAGGTTCCACAGATCCTGTTTTCAGCGGTGGCCCGGGGAGAAATGCTCCAGAAGCATATCATTTTACAAAACTGTCAAATACTTCATGCTTATCAAATGATTTATAAAAATGAGTGTATACCAAGATTATATAGCCCTCATTCTGAAGGCAGTATGGGCCTCCACATAATTGATTACATGTATAGATCTGCAATCATAGGACTGTATACATATCTGCTGATCTCACAAGATCCAAAAATAGCAAAAGTTTAAAAACATGAGGAAAATAAATCTAAGATGACTTCCCTGCTTAATTTAGCAGAAGCATATCAGTGTCAAGCAGGAATGGAAATCAAACCAGAAGTAGATAAAAGTCAGACAGCAACTGAATGTGCCAAAAAAAAAAAAAAAAAAAAAAGAATATAAGGTGAAAGATCAGATGATAAGGCATGAAATGTGGAAAATTCATAAATATAGTTGCAAGTACAGAAAATTCTAGGAATAATCTCATGTAGATCAGGACAAATACAGGAATGGTTAAGGAGAGGTGAATTTAAACCAAAATATGAAAGGTTAATATTGGTGGCCCAGGAGACTGGACTACATACACATTGATTTACAAAGTCCATTGAACATGTCATGAAACAAACAAATGCAGGTTTTGTAAAACAGAGTTGGAAACTGTCATATGTCTTGTTGTTGGGTGTGATACACTAATGGCAGAAGGACTGTATATTAAAAAGCATAAAAATGTGGCAAGGCTGTTGTACTGGAGATTGTGAAAATATTAAAATACTGAAGTAGCTTAGAGGAATTGGAAACATGAGCCACAAAGCATTTTAGAAAATGATGAAGTTTATATCACTCGGGATTACCCTTTACCAACAGTTCAAAAAATAGATGTGAAAAAATCAGATATAGTAGTCCATGAAAAGAAGACAAAGGCAGCATTGATCATTCAAATTGCTACACCCATTGACTACACTGTATTTTGTATGGAGAGACAAAAAGTCATAAAACACCAGGATTTACAGGCAGAAATGAGGGCAATGTGGATGAAGGATACCCAGACAGTTCCAATAGTAGTAGGAGCAAAAAAAAAAAAATACAATCCTACTGAGCAATGTTACCAATGTATGTAATTCCATATGAATTACAGAGGGAGTCAGTTCTAGGTACAATGCAGGTCCTGTGTAAAGCACTTCTGGCTAACATCAAAGTTTGAAATAATACTAATTTCATGAACATTAATCATACTTTGACTTAGGAATGGGATCCATTCCCATCATGGTATTAGAAACCCAAAAGACTTGGAGAAATTAAAAAGAGCGAAAAACTATATCTTCAACAGTGGGCCAAAGACCTTAGGTATCCTTGATATTTATGCTAAACAAATTATAATCCAACTCTTAATGCTCCTCAAAACTGAAAAAAAAAACTTAAATAGATAGACAATGCAGAGTATTTATGTTTTCAACATAGATTAGTTTATTAATTGTTATAGCTGCTGTAAATCATACCTTTTTTTTATTAATGCAAATAAAATTTTCAACCAAATGTCTCTAACACCCCTTCATCTTCATTTCCCTTTCTCCTGTCACTTTCCCTAAACTCTTCTGCCTTCTTATCTTCCTCCTTTCTCTTTTTTTAATTCAACTTCATTCCCTTTTTACTTTCATTGTTCACTATCCCTCTCCTCCGCTTTCTTTCTGCACACACCAATTATTCTACACTTTGTTAACTATTTATTTTATAAAATCTCTTTCAGACTGTTTGTATATTACATATTTCAAAAAATGTAAATTTTGTAATTCTAATTTCTCCCTCTATTAAGCTTTAGCTCTGATGTGATACAGGTTGGTGTACCTTAACTATGTTAAAAGTTGTCAGTCCTGGGCTGGTGTAGAAATGGTCCTCTTTGATCAATGATCTAGGCCAGTTGATAAATGAAAACAAACAAAAAAAAAACTTTAGTGATCTGTTAATAAGAAAAATAAACCTGGCGGTGTGTGGGATATATACATTTGTATGAAACTGATTTCACTTGAAGTATTTATTTTTCAAGGATTTTTGTACTCATGTTAACAGTTTTGTAAATTAAGATTCAGGAAGATGCATTTTAATGTGGTCCTGGGAGGATCCACCTAAATCTTCACATTCAGTCTACCCATTTTTTTTGCTTCTATTGAATATCAACATCAGTCTTATTCTTTGAACTTCTTTATGCCTCATATTTGTCATTTATTACTAGCTTTGCTTTGCTCACTGCCTCTGCTTTATTTTGCATTGACAACAATGTTCTAGGCATATCCCCCATAGTGTGATTGCATGAACTTTTATACTATTCATTGACCTTTATTGCAAATAAAAAACTCGCCATATAAAGCTCTGAATCTCAAAAGGTACTTATCTGTTGAAATGTGCTTACATTGTTAGTGAACTGTGATGCAATTTATTGAATTATCTACCTATTTGTGAGAAATGTATGACTAGATTTATTTATTTTGCTTTAAAGATGCTGCCCTAAAAACATATTTGACTTGATATATGTCAGTCTTTCAATTTGTTTGGGAAAACGTATTTGCCATTAGCTGCCAAAAGCTGGATGTTTACAGAAAATGTTTTCCTTAAATTTGTCAAGAAGGTGTGGTTTCTCAACTATAAAATGAAGTTGAATGTGTTCCAAGAGACATATTGTTCTGCAAAGAAAGGTGGTTTCCAAAATATGCAAAAAGAGTACTCTTCATTTACCTCAGTCCTGATAACCTACATTATGTCTTCAATGTCATCAATTCAGATTTTCAACTCAGACCCTTAAACATTCCATTAGCAATGAAGAAACTAAAAGCTCAGTGTAAATCCCAGAATTAACCTGCCCAAAGTATCTAAACATGCCTTAAAAAGTGTGTATAATTGTACTGATACTGTTTCTAGGGCCAGTTCTTCAGCTACAGCCTTAAGAAGGTTTTCTGGGTACATAATTAAAAGTTTTGAGATTATATAAACTCAGAGATTTATAATTCCCCATTGACAAGGAGGTTTTATTTGGGCCTCCTGTTGTGACGATCATAACATAATGGGATGACAGAGATCAATTAATGCAGGGTATTTTTAGAATTTTTTAGATTTCCTAGTTCTTTCACTCCAAATCCTTACCATCTTCAAAAGACAAACCAAGCAGGTGATGCCATTTGCAATTAGACAGGCAACTGAAACAAAATGGCACGAGGAGACAAATAATTCAAAAAATAAGGAAGTTTTTCAAAATGGTCAGGTAGCAACCTCTGAATGACTATGCAACAGATCTAGTGACCTCCCCTCTCTTTCCTACCCCAGAATCTCATCCCCTTTCTCAGAATCTGGTCCTTCATGTTCCTTTGTGACAACAAATTGTGTCAGACATATGGGTTTTGAAGTTGATCCAGGAGGGTTACATGTGGAAAAAATGTTTCCACAAGTGTTCCAGCATATGTTAGAGACAGGAATCATAGAGTATGTTCCTGCAGAACAAATAGGCAAAGTTTTCTTTTTACTCCAGAATGTTTCTAGTTCCAAGGAAGGGGCAGACTTATAGACCTGTGTTAGACCTGCTGTTTCTCAATCTTTTTTGTGAAAGTTCCAAAATTTAAGGTTTTGATTGTTTGGTGTTAACGCTCTTTCCTTGTCAGTGTCATGGTAACCTTACACCTCAAATATACTTGCAGAGCAATTTCAAATGGAAACCTACAGCATTGTGCCTCAGAACACCCTTGAGCAGGCATTATTTACATAATAACACTTACCCTGTCATGCATTATTGATTGCATAAAGTAGAATATTCTATGGATACATTTGTAAGTGAAAATTTTGAAAAAGGAGACAAGGTCATTCCAGCAGCAGGCTTCAATGTTTATTTTTCATTAGAATGTAAATCTTGGCTTGAACAACTTGTCACAAATTGATGTATCAAGAATATGTCTTATAAAAAAGTAGCATTTTAAACATCATTGACAAAGTCAGTTTAATGTAGTATACTTCTTGATTTGGTGGTTAAAGGCTGCAACAATGTTGAAATCCATTATACTATTTAGGCTGCATTTCAGAAAACACGATGAATCTATTCTATTCAATTACTTATGCTTGGATGGTGATATTTTCCAGCTGTTCAGAAATATTATTTGTTGACACACTGAAGTGGAATTTTAGTGAAAATAAAGGCTAAGAATAGATAGCTATAGGTATATTCTTTAACCATTTAATATAGCTCACATTTTGGTTGTTCATTAGCTTCAGTGAGCATTTGAACTTGTTTACTGTCATGCAGTACTGCCAAAGGTATCTATGTTTTCTGGCTGATTTAGAGGAGTTAGAGATTACCATCTATTGCTCTGAAATAAGTTTCTAATTTTTGAAGCCATATGACTGGCAGATAAGTGAACTCTATAACCAGCTTTTTGTGTTCCTTGACATTTTGCTCTGTGGAGTCTTAATTTCATTATATTTGACGTTTGGTTGATTTATTTTTTTTTTTTTTGTGGCTGGTCTCTCAAGTCATATATATTTTTTCCATGTGGTATGATGTTTTCTAGCTGTAGTTGTATTTGACTGCATCTTTTCTAGAGAATTAAATCATTGAGATTGGTTTGTTGAACATTGGCTGTTTGCATTAGATGCTGTATATTTAATAGCATCCAGTGCCAACATTTTCAATGAATAGCTTGTTTCTATTACTTATGATACGATTTTAGCCATTATACATTTACATTGTAGCAGTTCTTGTTGATGTTGTCTGTATTATCTTTTATAGGAATTGTTTCCTGTTTGTTTTATGGTCAGCAATTAATCATTCTTTTTCTGTTATTTGCTTGATTCAGTTCAAATATTTATCATTGTTTGAGTTTTTAAAATTGTGAAGTGCTTATCTGTTTGAACACTATAATAAACATATGTGCAATTAAAAGTGCAAATGAGAGTGAATATCATTTGTACTTCTTAATATAATTTTTAAATGCTGCAATACTTTTGGATAATTTTTGTTTTCCAAACTTAGAATGCCATTGTAGCTTTTTAATGACAGTGCTTCTTATCTTATAAATCTAGAAAATATAAGAATAAAAGGATTGTGTTTACTACATTTAATTTTCTTAAAATTGTTAGTCACCTTAATATATTACAAGGATTTACCTACAGCAATAACTGAAAATTGCAAAATCTCAAATATATTTTTTATAAATATAATTCTTGAACTCTTTTGAGTGTTAATATATCTACATTCTGTTAGTGAGCTAAATTGAAAACAGAACATAACTAGGTAAAACTAATTAAATTAAGAAAAAGACATTTAAATGTATTGTTTCTATATAATGAAATATGTACATCGTTTCATATTTTATGAACAACTGCTATAGAATAAGAAACTAGTATAGAAATGTCATTGCCTGCAATTCCTATTTGTCCTTTTGTCTGGCATCTACTATGTTTTTTCATTGTTGTTCTTAGTTTATTAGTGGACCAGGAAAAGGGCAACAATACGATATTTGGCTGCTGCTAAAAAGCAGTTCGCACACTATAAAATAACCTTAATAAGATAACATTTATGTTCAAATGCAACCATAATCTTAATCATTCAGGTAGTTTGTTTGAAAATTTCTAATAATGTTATTATATTTTGACTTAATAACAAAATACAATTTACATGTGATAATTATTCCTAGGTACTTTTGTTTCTTTTAATTCCAATTATGTTTCATATGTATTTACTAAATACAACATTATATTTAAATTAATTGAAATATTTGTTCTTATCAAACATTCAGTCTGACATTTCTCCAAAAAAAATTAATGTACTGAGGGTATAATTTATTTATTCTTAAATTTTCCCAATAGTTAAAAGCAAATGTACAAATAGAGATATACTTATTTGTTTTATGCTTTAATATTACATTCTTTTAAATATAACTTGCCATAAGTTCACAAACTAATGCAAATAATAATAATAATAATAATAATAATAATAATAATAATAATAAAAGGAAGGTTTGCTTGATAGCTTCAATAATTATAATTCATCAGGAAAGGTAAGAAGTATCTTTAATGTGTTGTAAAACTGTAATAAATATTTGTACTACTCATAAAAGTTGCAGGTAAATTATATTTTCAAAGGTTTTAAATAAAAATATTCAGACTAAAAATCATATATCTTTTCTATAGCCAAACTGATTAAAATTAATTATTTCTGGATTCTGTTTGATATATTAAGGTTATGAATGTTTTGGTATACTCTTGATCTTGTCTATTTAATAGTAATATAGTTTGATGTTTCTATGGTAGTATTTTGTATTTAATTATATTTATTAGAATAGATATACATACTGTATTGTATTTAAAAATGCTGCATTCAAACTGAGGTTTGTTTGGTTTCATAATCAGAGTTACAATGTATTTTAATGAAGAAGGACTCATTTTATTTTTGATTACTTTACTGAACACTTTATTTAATCTATCATTTTCCAAAGAATCAAATTATGCATTTCTGATAAGGCACATTCTAATCATCCCAGATATTTATGTTGTTTTCAAATTCTGAATGCCTTTGTTTGCAAATTAAAATTAACTTCTGATCGGTGACTGTAGTTTATCAATTGAATTACTTGATTCATCTAAATTTACCTCTGTTGGATTACTATAAATATTATAAAGAGTGATTTCAAATTCTATAAAATATCTTCAGCAGATGTTTTATTTGTTATGGTTTAATATGCCTCAAATATAATTTTACATGCAATTTAACCCTCCATACTTGCACGGGCATACACACACACACACACACACACACACACACACACACACACACACACACACACACACACACACACACACACACACACACACAGGAAGTCTATGTGAACTTTGAGGAGATAACATTACATCTTGAGTTTAAATGTCTCTAAATCTGGATGGCTTTATCATATAGAACCAGTCTATAATTTTGATGTAGAGACTGCAATACATCCATAATGACTGCTCTTTTTATCATTCTTAAGACACTTTATTTTACAGTTTAATGTATTTTCATTAATAGAGTGCCCTATTTTTCCATTTGTGTTTACATATGAAGTAATTTTTATAAATAAATAACATTTTCAAAAAATTCATAAAAAATAACTATCATTATATTTATAACCAAAAAAAGTAAGAAAAGTTCTTATTATTTTTTAAATCATTCTTGAAACTTTTATCTGCCAAAATAAGATTGAATATACCAAGTAGAATCTAATTTATTGTCACTTATTCTTAACATAAATAGTAAGGCATTATGATCTAATACTGGGCTAAAAATTACCTTAAAATATTATGTTTTAGATGTTAAATAACATATACAGTAATATTTTTTCTAGCTTCTGTTCCTAATGTACGTGTGTGTGTGTGTGTGTGTGTGTGTGTGTGTGTGTGTGTGTGTGTGTGTGGATTCACTTTATAAGCTCGAAATCCTGAAATACTGAATTTCATAATCTCGAGCCCATAAAGTGGAAAGACTAAAACATCCCACACCAAGAAGCATGAAAATTCAAAATTGTGACTTCTATACTACACACACACTACACACATACACATACACACACCTTCCTCACCACAAACACACAACCCAATATTATGTACAAGCAGGGGGGCTGCACCCCCACACCCTCCCTACTTAAATATACTAACTCCAAGGTCGCACTACATATACAAACACACAAAACACCACCACACAAGCTACACCCCCCTAGCACAGGCACACCACAGTAACAAAACATACTAACACACACTACAGCCCTTACCCAAAACCCTTAAAACATAAACACTTACCGGAATCCATGAACACAGTGCAACACCAGAACTGTTAATTTAACATCTTTTTGAATTTTGCGCTTCTGGGTGTTCGCTGTTTTAGTCTTTCTACTTTACAGGCTGGAGATTCTGAAATTCGATATATATATATATATATATATTTATGTATGTTTTATATATATATATATATATATATATATATATATATATATATATGTCTCTATATGTATAGATAGATATATAGCTATAGATATACATATCTCTCTCTCTCTCACTCTATATATATAAAATGAGAAACAACAATACAAAATTCTTCTCTTTCATATCATTTAAATATTTTAACTTTAACAGTTTTTTTAATCCGAGTTGTTGAACATTGGCTGTTTGCATTAGATGCTGTATATTTAGTAGCATCCACTGCCAACATTTTCAATGAATAGCTTGTTTCTATTACTTATGATATGATTTTAGCCATTATACATTTACATTGTAGCAGTTCTTGTTGATGCTGTCTGTATTATCTTTTATAGGAATTGTTTCCTGTTTGTTTTATGGTCAGCAATTAATCATTCTTTTTCTGTTATTTGCTTGATTCAGTTCAAATATTTATCATTGTTTGAGTTTTTGAAATTGTGAAGTGCTTATCTGTTTGAACACTATAATAAACATATGTGCAATTAAAAGTGCAAATGAGAGTGAATATCATTTGTACTTCTTAATATAATTTTTAAATGCTGCAATACTTTTGGATAATTTTTGTTTTCCAAACTTAGAATGCCATTGTAGCTTTTTAATGACAATGCTTCTTATCTTATAAATCTAGAAAATATAAGAATAAAAGGATTGTGTTTACTACATTTAATTTTCTTAAAATTGTTAGTCACCTTAATATATTACAAGGATTTACCTACAGCAATAACTGAAAATTGCAAAATCTCAAATATGTTTTTTATAAATATAATTCTTGAACTCTTTTGAGTGGTACTATGTCTACATTCTGTTAGTGAGCTAAATTGAAAACAGAACATAACTAGGTAAAACTAATTAAATTAAGAAAAAGACATTTAAATGTATTGTTTCTATATAATGAAATATGTACATTGTTTCATATTTTATGAACAGCTGCTATAGAATAAGAAACTAGTATAGAAATGTCATTGCCTGCAATTCCTATTTGTCCTTTTGTCTGGCATCTACTATGTTTTTTCATTGTTGTTCTTAGTTTATTAGTGGACCAGGAAAAGGGCAACAATATGATATTTGGCTGCTGCTAAAAAGCAGTTCGCACACTATAAAATAACCTTAATAAGATAACATTTATGTTCAAATGCAACCATAATCTTGATCATTCAGGTAGTTTGTTTGAAAATTTCTAATAATGTTATTATATTTTGACTTAATAACAAAATACAATTTACATGTGATAATTATTCCTAGGTACTTTTGTTTCTTTTAATTCCAATTATGTTTCATATTTATTTACTAAATACAACATTATATTTAAATTAATTAAAATATTTGTTCTTATCAAATATTCAGTTTGACATTTCTCCAAAATAAATGAATGTACTGAGGGTATAATTTATTTATTCATAAATTTTCCCAATAGTTAAAAGCAAATGTACAAATAGAGATATACTTATTTGTTTTATGCTTTAATATTACATTCTTTTAAATATAACTTGCCATAAGTTCACAAACTAATGCAAATAATAATAATAATAATAATAATAATAATAATAATAATAAAAGGAAGGTTTGCTTGATAGCTTCAAGAATTATAATTCATCAGGAAAGGTAAGAAGTATATTTAATGTGTTGTAAAACTGTAGTAAATATTTGTACTACTCATAAAAGTTACAGGTAAATTATATTTTCAAAGGTTTTAAATAAAAATATTCAGACTAAAAGTCATATATGTTTTCTATAGCCAAACTGATTAAAATTAATTATTTCTAGATTCTGTTTGATATATTAAGGTTATGAATGTTTTGGTATACTCTTGATCTTGTCTATTTAATAGTAATATAGTCTGATGTTTCTATGGTAGTATTTTGTATTTAATTATATTTATTAGAATAGATATACATACTGTATTGTATTTAAAAATGCTGCATTCAAACTGAGGTTTGTTTGGTTTCATAATTAGAGTTACAATGTATTTTAACGAAGAAGGACTCATTTTATTTTTGATTACTTTACTGAACACTTTATTTAATCTATCATTTTCCAAAGAATCAAATTATGCATTTCTGATAAAGCACATTCTAATCATCCCAGATATTTATGTTGTTTTCTAATTCTGAATGCCTTTGTTTGCAAATTAAAATTAACTTCTGATTGGTGACTGTAGTTTATCAATTGAATTACTTGATTCATCTAAATTTACCTCTGTTGGATTACTATAAATATTATAAAGAGTGATTTCAAATTCTATAAAATATCTTCAGCAGATGTTTTATTTGTTATGGTTTAATATGCCTCAAATATAATTTTACATGCAATTTAACCCCCCACACTTGCATGGGCATACATACACACACACACACACACACACACACACACACACACACACACACACACACACACACACACACACACACACAGGAAGTCTATGTGAACTTTGAGGAGATAACATTACATCTTGAGTTTAAATGTCTCTAAATCTGGATGGCTTTATCATATAGAACCAGTCTATAATTTTGATGTAGAGACTGCAATACATCCATAATGACTGCTCTTTTTATCATTCTTAAGGCACTTTATTTCACAGTTTAATGTATTTTCATTAATAGAGTGCCCTATTTTTCCATTTGTGTTTACATATGAAGTAATTTTTCTAAATAAATAACATTTTCAAAAAATTCATAAAAAATAACTATCATTATATTTATAACCAAAAAAAGTAATAAAAGTTCTTATTATTTTTTAAATCATTCTTGAAACTTTTATCTGCCAAAATAAGATTGAATATACCAAGTAGAATCTAATTTGTCACTTATTCTTAACATAAATAGTAAGGCATTATGATCTAATACTGGGCTAAAAATGACCTTAAAATATTATGTTTTAGATGTTAAATAACATATGCAGTAATATTTTTTCTAGCTTCTGTTCCTAATGTACGTGTGTATGTGTGTGTGTGTGTGTGTGTGTGTGTGTGTGTGTGTAGATTCACTTTATAAGCTTGAAATCCTGAAATATTGAATTTTAGAATCTCGAGCCCATAAAGTGGAAAGACTAAAACATCTCACACCAAGAAGCATGAAAATTCTAAATTGTGACTTCTATACTACACACACACTACACACATACACATACACACACCTTCCTCACCACAAACACACAACCCAATATTATGTACAAGCAGGGGGGCTGCACCCCCCACACCCTCCCTACTTAAATATACTAACTCCAAGGTCGCACTACATATACAAACACACGAAACACCACCACACAAGCTACACCTCCCTAGCACAGGCACACCACAGTAACAAAACATACTAACACACACCACAGCTCTTACCCAAAACCCTTAAAACATAAACACTTACCGGAATCCATGAACACAGTGCAACACCAGAACTGTTAATTTAACATCTTTTTGAATTTTGCGCTTCTGGGTGTTCGCTGTTTTAGTCTTTCTACTTTACGGGCTGGAGATTCTGAAATTCGATATATATATATATATATATATTTATGTATGTTTTATATATATATATATATATATATATATATATATATATATATGTCTCTATATGTATAGATAGATATATAGCTATAGATATACATATCTCTCTCTCTCTCACTCTATATATATAAAATGAGAAACAGCAATACAAAATTGTTCTCTTTCATATCATTTAAATATTTTAACTTTAACAGATGAGTCTAACTCTTCAAAGTTTGCAGATGCTAGAATTCTGGACCAGTTTCAAATCCCATACCATAATCAACTAACTTTTCTTAATGCACAGAATAACAAATGTAAAAATTTGTCCTATCTTTTCTCACCAACCTGGTATCAAGTAGGTATCCTCTAAAGTATTCTCCCAAAACAGGTATCAGCACTCGAACAACCAAGAAAATGAAAAAACAGTGCCTGCAAACGTTCGAAATCCGTCCCAGCAGTTTATTAAACCATCCAGGTTCACAATTCAAGATCAAGCACAAATTCTGTTGTTAACGCTATTTTTTAAAAACAAAAATCAACCTGCGTTTTCGTCCTTGCATATAGGACTTCATCAAGATTGTGTGGTTTAATAAACTGCTGGGACGGATTTCGAACGTTTGCAGGCACTGTTTTTTCATCCTCTAAAGTATACCTTTCATTTTGATATTTCACTACCATTACGTAAGAATTTTTTCACTACCTTTGGGAGAAGACAAAGTAGTTGGCAACAACCATTTTTCTGGGTATAGATACTCTTTTTCTCTTCATTTAAAAAGATGAATAAGTTAATAACTGAAATTCACACCACATGTGCATGAGCACATTACATTTTCACCCATGGTATACTAGTTGGAAGGCACCACCCCCCAAAATAAAGCTACAAGAAATTAGGTGACTGTGGGTGACCAGGTTAATTGTTCCACAATAATATAAAAATTCAGTTAACTAGGTTTTCCTTATTGAGAAGATACAATTTCCAGTGCAATTTAATACAGGCTTTTGTTGTAGATGGCAAGGGAAGAATCCAATATTCAAACTGCTGCCCCACTATGTACATATATAGTTAGCTGTGAAAATTAAAACAGAAGTACGTGGCACTTCACACAACTATCCATTCCTAGTTCAGTTAAGGGACCCTGTACTGTAATTACAAGTGGACATCTCCAAAACCTATGTTCCAGAGATGCAATACTTTTCCCACACCATGAAAGAACACCTAACATCACTTCTGTCTATAGTATAATAGCCATGTTTTTATTTTTGTATAAACATAGTGAGCTATTTAGACACTAGCCTAAGAAAATACTGAGTAGACCATAGAGATGAGCCCCCTGACAGATGCATATAAAACTTATTTAGACCCCCTTAGTACTTATCGCCCCATCATATAGTATGCTTCTAGTGCTGTTGTTTTATCTTAATGGTCCTTTTATCTTAAAGTTAGTGTATATTAAGAGAAGAGAGCTCAGAGAATTGTTAACAAATGAAAAAAGGGGGTGCCCTCTTTATAAAAATTGAGCTCATATTTGCATATATTAAGTATTTCCAGTGATCAGATTTTGGCAAGACACAGTTCTCCCAAAATATGAAAAGAAAGAAGAAAATACTATACTGTTTCAACATCTTAACTCTCATCTTAGCTGTAATATGTATTTTTTACTCAATTCATTATTGTTGGGCAGGCAAGTTATCAACAACGAAAGCTGGACACCCACAAACTGGTACTGTTTATCTCCACACAAATGCTGATGATAAACCTGTATACAACCTGTTCAATAAAGTAAAGTAACTACAATATCTTTCCCATGAAGTTCCTAATCTGCTAAAACAGTCAGTAAGGACATGCCCGCATGGGACGTCAACTACTAATAATTAAACAGCAAGAAAACAAAAATCACAACTTGAATTTAGCTGTAAAATAATAGGATGAATATAATATGCACAATTCTCTGCATTTTCCACCCTGCAGCTTTGAGAGATTTCTTCACTCTAACTTGGCTTTATTATTTATGGTATCCATAAACTTTTCAATTCCCTTTTGTGTGGAGATCACGGAGGAAACCACTTTAAGGTTATGCCTCTCTTGCTTCTGCAAGGCATTGCTCATAACATCTTCTTTTGAGTCATTTAACAGTGGTTTAGAACAGTTAGACATTGAAATATCTGAACAGACGAGATACATGTATATGCTTTGCTCAGATGATCCTTAGTATCTAAAGTCCTCGATTGTTTAGCTGTTACACAATGGTGGGACAAGTGAGATGCTAAGTAGCAGAGGAAACTGGTACACTTGCAAATTTTGTATGGCCATTTTTTTTTCAGAATGTTCAGCTGAGTTTAACAGTCTGTTCTGTTCTGCTCATTTTCAAATTAGTGGAATTATTAAAGATAAATTACCATAGGAGACTGGCTTCAGAAATGATTATGTTATTCTGAATCACTAACTACCACTAGAAGAGATCAGCATTTTCTGATGTAGTTAATAGTGGCAGCAAAATTGTGTTATCACAGGCACGTCTCAGTCACTCTCCCACACACAGACACAGTAAAATACATACACTCACACAATATAGCATATACCGGTCCATGTTGTAGGAACATCCACAATGTCTCATTTTCCCCTGATCTGGTAATTCACCAATGATAGCAGTTAGTCCTTAAAACCAGACATTACAAGTTTACACTTTATATCCTTCAGTAAATTTGGGGTATTGCAAAAGATATTAGGCTATCAGTTTTATAAATTTGTATGAGAGATATGCTGAGTGTTCTCCATCCCTTCAACTGCACATCACTTATTGTTTCAGGCATCATCTACTGCCTGAGATCTTCAATTTATAAATAAAAAAATCTTTCAACGCTGACTTCTCAGTTAGTGCAGGGGTTAGTTTTGATTTTTACTGGTGCAAGGATAAAGGGTTCAAGACTCTTTAAATCACAGTATGTATTATTATCCCTTGTGTCTAGTGGTTCCCTGTATCACATTTTAACTTCTTTTTAATAATGTGCCTTTAAGGTATGCTATCCACAGAATCCCTGGTGTCTACTGTTTGCCCACCCAGTCCCCTTCATGCACAAGTGTAGTTAAGGCACAAGTGTTTAGCATTCCACTTGACTCACATATTAGGGGTTAGGCCTGGTATCTAGTGTTCCACAACTCACATACAAAGTGTTAGGCTTGATGTCTAGTGGCCCCTCCCAAGCCATATACTAAGCATGAGCTCTGGTGTCTAATGGTCCCGCCAGCCCATGTTTTAAGATTTAGCCCTGGTAAACAATGGTCTCTGCAACCCATTGATGTAGGTTTTGATCATTAGTCTAGGGGTGTGTGGAAGTATGACAGCCATCCAAATTTACACATACACACACACACACACACACACACACACACACACACACACACACACACACACACACACACACATATACACTCTGTAATGCAACCACTCACAAACATTCAAGCACAATCCCTTCCCCCAACACTGGCTTTCTTCTAGACTTCCCAGCTCGTAGCTCTATTTTGATGGACAAACATGGCATACAATGGGGCCTGGAACAGCTGTGCTAATATATTTAGCTGAGTGGTTCTCTGACTCACTCCAGAGGAGACTATATGGCTAATTAGCATATGTCTCTCCTCTGTATGGCCTCATAAGCATATAGTACTGCTGTGGAGACAGCCCACCATCATGCTTTTCAACCTCTTAGTGCAAAAATACCTGGACAAAGCCTGACATAATATGGGGACAAAGACCCAAAAATAGGGACACATTTTAAATATTGCCCTTATAGACTTAGACATTTGCTAAAATAACTGAATTTGTCATAGCATTTATTTTTCTGAAGGATATGAAGTCTGAAACTCAACTAAGAGTAATGCTACTCAATGCCAGAAGTCTAAACCTCAAGATGCATGCACTAGAAACTTTCCTTAGCATGGAGAACATCGATATCTGTGCAGTAACAGAAACCTGGTTCAGGGCTCCCGAGAGCACCCCAGCACTACCAGGTTATACCTCATACCATGCTTTTTGGCCCCAAAACTTGGACCGAACCACAAAAGGAGGGGGAGTATCGATATTCATCAAAGATACCCACATCTCCAGGTTAGTGGCAAAGCATGTAGCATCAGAGACTATCCATGTGCAACTAACAGTGGGTAAAACTGCCTTCCAGTTTATAGCCTGCTACAGACCACCCTCCCAAACCCAGGAACCCCACTCGGCCTTCCTGAGAACACTGGAAAATATGAAGGTCTCTCCAAACACCATTATATTGGGCGACTTCAACTACCCAAACATAGACTGTGAGCATTACTCTAGCTCCAACACCCTAGCCCAAAGGTTCCTAGAATTTATAAACTCAAATGCTATGGAACAGCTTGTTACCACTCCCACAAGAGGGGAAAACATACTGGACCTGATCATCACCAACATGGGGACTCTATGCTCCAGACCAGAAGTGTATCCCTCACTGGTAAGATCAGACCATAAAATAATCTCACTGGATATTCACATCCCGACCCAACCCCCTGCCCAGAAAACCACAGTGAAAAACTTCTCCAAAGCAAATTTCACACTCCTCAAAACTGAGGTGGAATCCTTCAAAGCCCCCAGGCCTGTGGAAAATACGGCCCAGACCACAGAATCCTTTATAAACGCATTCTATGAACACCTTCAGGAATGCATGGATCATGCGATCCCAAATAAAACCAAGACCCAATCCTCCAAAGGCAGACGTCCTGTCTGGTGGACCCCAGCCATAAACAAACTATACAATAGAAGGAGGAAGCTACTAAATGATAGAGCAAAATCCCAAAAAGGGAAGGCATCACTGATCAGTATTAGCAAAAAACTACGGGCACTCAGAAAATTGTCTAAGGCCAACTTCGAGAGAAAAATTGCACAGGACACCAAGGATAATCACAAGGCTTTCTTTAGTTATGTTAGGAACCTGGGTGGTAATTCCCAGATATGCTCAGAATTAGTCCAAAATGACAAAAATACACCGAACTCACAGACATTGCCAACATCCTAGCTGACAGGTTCAGCACAAACTTCTCCCCACCAAAGGGCAAATATCTATCCCAGCAGAGTGCTGCCCCCCTGACATCTCAGATGCTCAGGTAAGAGCTGCCCTCTCCAAAGCAAAAAACACAGCATCAATGGGACCAGATGGTGTCCCGGGCTGCGTCCTACATGAACTCCAAGAAGAGCTAAACCCAAACATAAAACTACTGCTCAATCTCAGCCTTACTACAGGATATGTGCCCAAAGAGTGGCGTACAGCAACAGTGGTCCCTCTCCATAAAGGTGGTGCCTCAACGGATCCTGGAAACTATCGCCCCATAAGCCTGACTAGCTATGGAAAGGATCATCATGGACCTCATAAATAAAGATATTGGGGACCTACAGACACTGGATCCTACCTAGTTTGGCTTTGTTAAGGGCAGATCCTGCCTCTTAAACCTGGTTGATTTCTTTGAAACAGTCACCAAGGCCATTGACGAGGGGAAGGTGGTCCACACAGCCTACCTGGACCTCGCAAAAGCCTTCGATACAATACCCCACTCGGGCATTATAGATAAGCTCACCAGCTTAAATATAAACCCATATGTCACTAGATGCATTGCAAACTGGCTCAAGGACAGAACCCACATGGTTAGAATTGCTGAAGCCATGTCAGACTCCAAACCAGTTACAAGTGGTGTCCCACAAGGCTCAGTTCTGGGACCTCTCTTGTTCAGTATATATTTCTCGGAGGTACAGGCCATCATGGAAGGACTGTGGCTGACCAAGTTCGCAGATGACTGCAAACTGGGCACCATAATCGACTCTCCAGCCGACACAAGCATCCTCCAAAAGGGCCTCATAGAAACAGACAACTGGTGCCAGAGCCATGACCTCAAGCTAAATGCCAAACAGTGTATAGTCATCTCCTTTGGCAAAAACAAAGTGCCCACAAATTACCATATAGGTGGTAATCCATTAAGTACAGAAGAAGTAATTAGGGACCTGGGGACCCAAGTTGATAGCAATCTCTCATTTGACAACCACGTGGCCAAAGTGGTTAGAAAAACATTTTATATAGCCCAGCTAACCATGAAGGGATTCACATCTAGATCAGGGGAGGTCATCGTGCCTCTTTACTCATCCCTCATCAGGTCCATAATTGAGTACAATGCCCCTTTTGGGATGTACCTTACCAGACACCTGCAGCAACTGGAAAGACCCCAAAAGTACCTCACCAAGAGGATCAAAGGGCTCAAACAGATGCCATATGCTGCCCGGTTTAAGAAACTCCAGCTCTACTCAGTGGCATACCGCCTGTTCAGAGGCGATCTGTGCCTGACGTATAAAGCCATGTCCAACCCGGAATGAATGGACATGCAGCACCTCAGAAAATCCAAATCCCATTGAGCTACGCGCTCGAGAGACTTGAACCTCAGCACTGAAATAAATAGGACATGCTGGAGGGACAGATTCATAACCCAGAGGCTCCCTTCACTCTGGAATAAAATCCCAGTCCAGGTTAGGCAGAGTCCCTCACTGACTCTCTTCAAGAGGAATCTTGATGAGTGGATGGGAGATCGTAGGTTTACCCCAGGTATCACTTCTGTGTCACTGTTAGACAGAGGCACAGTATACTAACCTCGAAAAAGGGCATAGCAAAATAAATTTAAAATGGGTGGCGAAAGCCAAACACATTCTGGCTAGGCTTATAAATGCCCTAGGGCAGATAGCATAGTATGAACCTATGAACCTATGAAATGTATGTCATTATTTAGTGACTTGAATCTTGGAAATTCAAATGTATGTCATTATTTAGTATCTTGAATCTACAGATCATCCCAGTGATTTGCTAAAAATCACAAATTTTATGAGGAACAGGCCAAAAATACAAGGCAAAAATCTGGATATTCTGTGAAAATCTGGAGTACTGAGTGGTATGCCTACCATAGTGCTGTAAGTCTTTGTACAAAAGCACTGCAAGCGAACTGCCTTTGAATTCTGAAAGTTTACCATGAGCTTGTGGCAACCTTTTTGAATTCAGACATTTTCTTTTTGGCTGCTGCAGGGACAACTTCTTGAAAATGTCTTGAAAGACTGAAATATTTTAGACAAAGAGTGAGACATTTAATTTGAACCTATGTATTTCATTAAGCATGTTAAAGTAACAACCCTGTTGTTCTGCATGCACTCACAGATGGAAATCTCTATTCACTGTTTTGTAGAGACCTTGTACAAAACTCCTTTTTTGTCAAAACCCTTTTTATTAAATTTTTGAAAGACATTTATATCTGTGCACACTGATAGTATGAAAGTACCAATAACAACAAACATACAAATTACATATTTGCTATAATGCATGCTTCTGACAGGAAAAATTGTTATACTTAAAGCTGTTCAGAAGTATTTCGCAATGAAAATATTGTTTTTAATTTGGCAAGCTTTGAAAGAAAAGTTCTCCAAGCCAGTCTAAAGTCACCGTGTTGTTTCTTGAATTTGTGATAGAGCTTATGCATTTTTTATATTTTTAAATTGTATCAACATGAATTATCCCTACAACATAAAGGTGTATCAAGCTGATACTTTGTGCTAAGATGATATGCAGCTATAAGGTTACAACAGAGCCATTCAAGGGTACATGATATGTAGGTTTGTTCATGTGCTAGACATCAGAAGGTTTTATTAAGTTTGAAAATGGAAGCTTATGTATTATTCATGTATGCTTATCTTGTGGATAAAGAGTAAAGATGCAGAAGATACTGAGCCTTGAATGGAAATGAAGTGTGAATGCACAGCTATATTTGAAATCAGTCCAGAGGACTGTCAGTACTTGTTTGATGAACTACAGCTACTGTTTCTCTTCTGGGTCTGCATTAAGAAAAAATCCTCTGGCTCTGCATAAACAAGAAATGTCTATTTGTGTGAGCCAGAAGTCTACGCAATATTCTATATATGAAGAAATGTTATTAAAACAGAAAGTGTCTTAGCTTTTGATTGTGTCTCCTGACATCTAGTGCCCAGCTTGCTTTTACCTCATCTACCGCTTTAAATGTGTGCCTATGATTAAAAACTGACATTCTGGAACAGAAGACCATGTGACATTCTAAACATTTCATATAGCCTAATGCATCTGCCACAATTAGGAAGGGGTTCATTGTAATTAACTGAGTGCTACCTTCTAAAGATAATTTGTCTTGGTGGGCCATTGAAGGGGTCTGGGGGATACAGGGACCAATGAACTCTCTCTGCTATTACTTGATAAACTGAATGCAGTTCAGTACTCCTGACAGATGATCTTCCTAGAAACTACACTGATCACCAATTTAAACCTTCTCTTCTGTGTCTCTGCTCGACAGTGGCACAGGTAAATAACTTTCTTTGGTGGCGTAAGCCAGGGAACCTTGTTGGCTAGGCTTACGTAGGTCCTTGGGCCGATAGCCTAGTACCTACCTATGAACCTATGAACCTTGAAGTCCCATCAGGCCCAGCTTGTTCGAGCTGTGCTTATTTTCTAAAGTCTTCAATGTTCTTCTTTAATTCATGAAATATGCTGTCATTGTTCATTATCTGATGCAAATCTTCATGCCTTGCTCTTGGGAAGCTTGAATGTTTTCAATTAGCACAGAGGATTTTTAAGTTGTTATTGAGCTCCTTCTTCTGCTCAGGGTACAGGGATTGATTCTTTCCACCTTCATTTGCCTGCTGCATGACTCTGAGAAAGTCACTTAGCAAAACAATGATCCCACATCAACATTTGAAAGGGACAATTATGGCAAGTTGGCTTGCCTGGTCAACAAAAAGTTTAAATAAAAATTATGCTGATAGCATATTTCAAAACAATGGCTTGGACAGCATGTGACTCGAGTTTTTGCTGGTGATGAAGAATTTCTGATTAAATTGCTACTCTATGCAAATAAAGATGAGTCTTACACTTGCTCATACCTCTCAACCTCTTGGGACAAGAAATCTGGACAAAGGCCCAAAAACGGGGACAAATTTTAAATATCGGTCTTACAAAGTTAAAAAGTTGATAGAATAAGAGGTTTTGCATTAGCATAAATTTTCTGAAGGCTATGCAGTCTGAAAGTCAAATGTCTGTCATTATTTTCTAACTTTAATCTTTAATGAGTTGCCACTAATTTGAAAGAAAAACACAATTTTATGAAAAACTGACCAAAAATATGAGGCAAAAATCTGCACATTCTGTGAAAATCTGTACATTTGAGAGGTATGCACTTACTGTTGGCTGGGAATGGCCTACTTGTTTAGAAAATTCAGCTAGATTATCAGACAGCAATAGTGCAATCCAGCTGTATCAATGTGGGTCCAATAACAGAAGGCAAAATCAAGATGAAATTGCTTAATAACTTGTAGAACAATTCACATTCTGCAACACATTATTTCAAGAAGTATTTTTTTATTGAAAAGAAACAAATCTCCCACCGAAAATGAATGGTGTCCTTAAAAGTAAGTCCAAACACAATCCGAAGAGAAAAGAACCACCAAAACACTGCTGAAATAAATCATGATCCATGATAAAAAGTCGAGCTTTAATATTTGTTATATTTAAAGGTGACTTTTTATCTTGGATTGTGGATTCTATTTTTTTAATAATTGCTTTATTCCGCTGGAGCTTAATGGATCACAGCTTACTCCATGACTATTTTTTTGACTGTTCAACCAATTTTTGTTTACAGAGCTGAAAGAGGCTGACATAATTTAAGGCAAATAATCAAATACAGACCATAATATAACATTCTGATTAACAAAAATGTAATGGAGAAAACATCCTTCAGAATTAAATGTCATTATATAAACTGTAACATATCATTATCTACATTTAAGTATCTAACTGTGCGTGTTTATACATGCAACAATAAACTCAAATCATGCAACATTCTCATAAATGAAGCAGATGTAAAGTAACACTTGCTCTGGAATCCGATAGATTCCTAGCTTAATCACAATTCCCTAACTAAGCTATCCAGCTTATTAGCACTAATAGTTCTAGCTATACAGATGACTTCAATGTTTTCCACATAATTTGTTCAAAAAATTAGACATCTAATAATACAAGTAATGAATTGATATATATATATATATATATATATATATATATATATATATATATATATATAAAGGTATAGTAGTTAAAATGTATATGACGAACAAAGTGATTATCCACATTCAGACATCATTTATAATGTACAGAATATATATTCAAATAATTTAATTGAAATTAAGTCTAACCACTCCTATCCACTTTTAATATGCTTTGCATTATTCATTTCAAGATGGTAGTAATAAAATCACATTCTGTAAAAGTGGAAAATCATTTTCATACTCAATAGAGGATTCATTTGTATATAGTGTTCTGTAAAATGACAATGTGAAAGTTAAAGCCTGTTAGTATTAAACTAGTGGCTGCATTCTATCAATATAATTATAATTCACAGGTATATAATAGTAACATTATTTTCAGAATATAATTACATAAGGGATAGAGGTCTACTATAATCATAATTTAAATATAAATTGGTGTTACATAAAGGAAATTTTAAAAGCGCTACATGATTTTATTCCTAGAACAACATAGTTATCTTTATAATAAATATTACATCATATTACTACAAGCTATTTCTTGTAATGTTCCATTAGGTCAAATGAAAACAATATCTGCAATGTAAGATATAACAAAGCAAATTAACATTTAAAATGGAAACTCCTTAACTCAAAATTGAATGCGTTGCCAATTTACTTGTACAATTAATGTAATCATATTCTTTAACTATGATAGCTAATAATACTAAGACTAATGAAAGAACCCTAATCTTAATAATTGTATTTTCTGCCTCCAATAAATATATATATATTCAGAATCTTTTTGATACAGTAGACACTAAAGTGAAGAAACATAAACCTGTAATATGCTGTGCATATTAATAAATAGATAAGAAAGTTAGTCAAGCCATCCACTCTTAACTGCCATGGCAACACAAAAGCTTATCGGTGAAATTTAGTTTAAGAATATTGCAGTGCTAACCATTTATAATAAATAAGGTAGCATTCTAAAATGTCTTCTAAAGTCAACTATTATCCTTGGCATAGCAGAATTGTTTGCGAGCACTCGGCATAATAATAAACCAGAGTATGCCAGCATTTATATAAATTAATAAATTAATGTGATGACAGCTTTTGTTTATTAAGTTGCCAAAAATATTCTTTTTATATTTTTTTTCAGTCTTACCTTTTGCATTTACAAGGACAATAATGTGATAGTTTTAGTTTCTTTATGGGGTCTCCCTTATCTTTGTAAAGATGAAAAGAGCACACATATTGTGATTCTTTTGGCTGGGACATGTTCTATAAGTGGAGTGATAGGTTTGTGTAACCTATTGAAAGCATTCATTTAGCTATTTAAACTACTTTGTATGAGTGGACATGAGTAGAGCAGTTAAATGTCTGTGCATATACACAAAAACACAAAGACACACAATTCATTAAGTGATTTAATTACTTTTAACTAATATGCATTTATCACAGAGTGAAGGCTATCTAGTGACATTGCTAATTAATAACTTAACAGACAGAAATAAGTGCATGAATTGCCAAAAATGAAAACAGCTGTATGAAATCATTGAATGTAAAAAATCAACAAAGCAGACTTTAAGTAAAAAGACTTGGATACTTCTTTAAAGACAATATATTACTTTACATTGGCATGGAAAGATGACCTAAATTTTTGTGATGGAGTAAATTCATCAAATGAAAAGATAAACACTACTAAACAAACCTCTTTTGCTGATGAAGGACAAGATATTGTAAGTAAGCTATTAACTACAATTAACAAAATTGTTCAGACAAATAGCAGTATGAAAAATGTTGCCAACATGACAGAATATCCAAATTCACAAATTTCATTAGACAGTTCTACTTCTTCACTTTGTATTACTTCATCTTGTTCTTTTGCTGGAGTGAGTACAGCTTCAAATCATAATAATGCTGAAATGATTAGTAGAAACCTAAGATATGTTGATTTACCAAATACTGATATAATTAAAGACAGACCCTCAAATACAATACACTTAGACATTACTGTAGATGAAAAGTCCCTTTCAGAAGATAAGGCAAGCAGAATTAGTGACTCCGATATCACACAAGTAAATACAAACTGTAAGGCTACCAAAAATAGGAGAAACTTATCAACTTTACTAAAAACTACTTTACATAACACTGTTCATAGAATGGGGGATATATGTATATCTACAAGAGACATGCAGTAGGGTCAAAAGATGAAAAAGAAAGCATGTAAAGAGAATAAACTAACCAAGAAAATTAGGAAAGATAATACAAGTGTTAGTAAGGTTCCTGACTGTGTAACTATAAAAGCAGATACTATTTCTTTTGATACACAGCTTGTTTCTGATGAACTTGATGGTTCTGTCATACAAAAAGTCTCGTGTGAAGTTGAAACTTCTGTACCTGTCTTATCTTCCTTAGAAAGTTTTGATTCAAATACAGTAATGAATACCAAAATTAACATTAAAAATAATGTCAAATGTAATGATTTCAAATAAACAACAAAAAATTAAAGAGGTCAGCTTTATAGCATCCTCAGATCACAGGAGCTTACTAGCTATTGGCCCTAGGGCCTTTACAAGCCTAGCCATGTTTTACAATTGTTCCCTCATAAACTGAAAGAAATAGTCTATATTAGTGTTTGGATTTATGATCAACATTGGCTGTCCCTATCTGAAAGGGGCGTAGGTGAAACCCCCTGGGTGAATTTATGGTTTGCCATCCATTTGTCCAAGTTATGTTTAAATAGGGTCATTGAAGAGCTCTGTTTAACTTGAATTGGGAGTTTGTTTCAGAGTGGCACCCTCTGGGAAACATATCTGTCTCTCCATCAAGTCCTGTTTATGTTGCAGGCTAGGTTAAGGTCTCTAGAGTGAGTGAGTCTTGTCCCATTAGATTTGTGGATGTACAGCATTTCCATTAAGGCAGGGTCTGAGACTGCTCTGTAGGCCTGGCCCAAGTCACCACTAAGCAGTCCTTACAATACAGAGTATAGTGACAATGCTTTCAGTCTGTCCATGTAGGTCATGTGATTAAGGTTTTGAATTTTCTTGGTGAGAAAACTGAGGTTTCTCTAGCTGCTGCAGGTGTCTGATGAAGTACATACAGAAGGGAGCATTGTACTCTATTATTGGTCTGATAAGGGGAGAGTACAGAGGAGTTATAATCTCCTTTGTTTTGGATGCTATTCCCTTACTTATGAGATGGGCAATGTAAAAGGTCTTCCTCATCACTGTAGACATATGATCATTAAAGTTAAAGATGTTATCATCCTGTGTTCTCAAGTCTCTCACCACTGGGTTTGAACTTTAGGGGGTATTGTCAATGTTGTAATTTGCTGGGACTTCACCTTTACCAAAGGGAATGATAATACCTTTTTGTGTTAAGTTTAAGTCCATGGCTTTGGCATCAATCATTTGTCTGTGTAAGCCCTTTTTATAGTACAGTGACATTATTTTGGGTTTCAATGACTTTGGCATTAATCATTTGTCTGTGTAAGCCCTTTTTGTAGTGCAGTGACATTATTTTGGGTTTCAATGATTGCACTCAGTTTGCAGACATCAGCAAACTTGGTAAGCCACAGGCCATCTATTTTTGCCTGAATTTCTGAGAAATAGATTCCAAACAGAAGTGGACGCAGCACAGATTCTTGTGGAACACCACTAGTAACAGGTCTGCTGATAGAGGTTGAATCCCCAGCTTTGACTGTATGCATTCTGTTGGTGAGCCAGTTGGATACCCAACTAATGACACATGGGTTTATCCCCAGCTGGGTGAGTTTATCGATGATGCCTGAGTAGGGGATAGTGTCAAAGGTGTTGGCTAAGTTGAGGTAGGCAGTATGCACTGTTTTGCCTTCATGCAAGGCTTTGTTGACATTTTCAAAATAGTCCACCAGGTTTAACAAGCAAGATCTGCCTTTAACAAAACAAAATTGGGTTGGGTCAAGAGTTTGAAGGTCTACTATATCATTGTTGATTAGGTTCATGATGATTCTTTCCATGGCCTTACAGATAAGGCTGGTTAGGCTTATGGGTCTATAATTCCCAGGGTCAGTTGAGGGACCCACTTTGTGCAAGGGGATCACAGTTGCAGTTTTTCACTCAGGTGGGACAA
Source organism: Protopterus annectens (assembly GCF_019279795.1). Taxonomy (NCBI): domain Eukaryota; kingdom Metazoa; phylum Chordata; order Ceratodontiformes; family Protopteridae; genus Protopterus; species Protopterus annectens. The sequence goes on along the minus strand of NC_056727.1, from coordinate 371,769,169 downwards.
AGCCAGTACTTATACTTTAGTTAGAGAGAGTTCCCAATGATTCCACCAGATCCTGCTTTAGACCATTTAGTAAGCAGACTGGGATGTTGTCCATCCCATAGAGGCTGCATTGTTGGCCTTGGAGAGGGTGGTTATGGCCTGCTCATTGGAGCTACAAGGTAGAGGACTGGTGACAGGCATACTTTGGGATATTATTGGTGGGGACAGTGGAGTGAAGTTTTCAAAGAACCTATCTGGTAGCAGGTTGGCAATTTTCAGAGGTTCTGTATAAGTGGTATCGTCCACTACTAGTTTGGCACAAATCTGAGCCTTACCTTTAAAATTTCAGATATAGTTATAGAATGCCTTGTGATTATCTTTAGCCAGGGATGCTAATTAGGATTCTTAGTTAGCTTTGGAGGACTTAACAAGATGTCTAATTTACTTATTCAAGCTGTGGAGGGTGTCATTCTTCTACGGAGACATTTCCTTCTTGTTCTTAGTCAGCAGTTTCTTTCTCTTGTTGTATAACCTGTTTATGCTGGATGTCCACCAGGGTGGTTTGTTTCATCATGAGGATCCTGATTTAATCCATTCAGTTATGGCTTAGTCTGTACACTTATATAGGTGTTTATGCTGGGCATTAGTGTACTCTTCAGTACGGGAAACACTGCTGTCAGTGGTGAGTGGTGGTTTGAAACTATTTATGCCATCATGTAGAAGGATATAGTTTGCTTTGGAGAAATTTTTTAAACCTTTTTCTTTTTTGTGGGGGGTCAATTGTGATCATTACATTGAATGAAACAGATTTGTGATCTGGCCTTACCAGGGAGAGACCCACACATCGAGTGGTGCAGTGATCTCCCATGTTGTTGATCACTAGGTCTGGGATATTTGATCCCCTTGTAGCAGTGCCAATTACCTGGTCCAGAGCATCTGTGTTAACAAAGTCTAGGAACCTTAGGGTGAACATGTTAGTGCTTGTATATGTTGCCCAGTCAGTGGAGGGATAGTTAGTTACCCATGGCTAGGGTGTTTGGCTGTATTGTGAGTGGCTAAAGTAGGTCCTGGTAGTCAGTATGGTTTACCTGGTTCATGATGAGAAACCTATAGCTAGCCATCATGTGGAAGGGGGGGGTCTTTCCTACAATTAGCTGGACTAGGAGTATCTCTAGAGAGTTATACTGTTTAACCAGTCTTGAGATACATCTGTCTTTGATGAAGATAGATACACCTCCCCCTTTGGTTCTTTCACATCCATTTTGTGGTCTGAACATGTGGAAGGCATTGCAACCTTGTATGGCTGGGGTACTCTCTGCGGCTTTGAACCATGACTCTGATACTGCACAGACATTTGTGTCTTCCAAAGTAAGGTGTGCTTCCAGTGAGTGCAGTTTCTGATTTAGACTCATAGCATTAAGCAGCATAACCTTCACTTTGTCTTTGGAAGATGTTTTTACATCAGGAAATTTTTTCTTATGACATTGCTTAAAAAAGTCACTATGGGAGAGGCAAGTACCTTAGCTAGTAACAGAAAGCCAAGGAGTGGCAGGTGAAGATGATCTATGGTAAAGCAGTGTGGTCTTGCAACCATGTCATCCCAAGCTGACAGATAGTGGATCCCCCTGGACTGACACCAGAAGCAAAGCCAATTGTTAGTCAATCATTTTTTGTTTGTAGTGAGGCATCATCCTGAGTGAAAGTAAAATGTTGCTTAGGGTTAGGGATATACCTGCCTGGACACATAATCAGGGAGCTCAGTCATGTCTCTCTCCATATAGTCCAGTAAGGTGTCATCTCAAGCTGTTCAGTCCAACATGGACTATGACAGAGTTATAACTCTACTTGCTTCAAAAACCGGAGTGTGTGAGTGATTTGGCAGATCCTGACACCTGACAGGCAGCTGACCGTGACCTTCTCCTTGTCCAGCCTGGTGACTGGGACATCTGCCTGTCTCACTGTGGAGTTGCCTATGACCAAGACATTTGGATTTGAGGTATTTTGCCTTAGGGGCTTGTTGGGTGAGACATTGATGTACGTGTTTATAGCTGTAGTGGATGCTGTTGGGACTGCTTTGTGCATGGACGGTTTGCATTTGGGAGGTCTCTGTTCTTTTGGTATGCATCTAGTGAGTATCTCCACATATGTGGGTTTATGTGTTTTGTTGTTGGTTTGTGGAAAACATGAAGTGTGTGTGTGTGTGTGTGTGTGTGTGTGTGTGTGTGTGTGTGTGTGTGTGTGTGTGTGTGTGTGTGTGTGTGTGTGTGCTGACAGCCCATTTGGTACCTGATTTGTTGTTTCAAGAGAGAGAGGGCATTGATTCCAGATTTATAGTATAGATACATCTCTCACATATGGTATTAGTATCTTTCAGGAGTAATGAGTTATCAGTATACATGAGACAGTTGCTACATTGCCTCAGAATGCCCTTGTCCATCAAGCTGGCTGGAGAAATGGTGGAAAACTGTCTGTACATTATTTATTTATTACTTATTTATTTACATTCGATTACCAGGTAGTGTCTGACTGGGCTAGAAGCCCATTTTCAGAGGAGACCCAGGGAGAAAAGCTCCAGAAATTTACAGATACAAATGTAGTACAGTGAAATACAGAGAAAAGTAAATACAATACAGATGAAACACAAAGCAGATACATACAGTGGTAAAAATACAAAATCAGAAATCATAACGCAGTCAGCATATAAATTACTCATACTTTTTTATGTGTGTAACAATTAAAGGAAAACAAATAGAAGCCAGGTTAGGCTGTAAGAGATATAGGTAGAGAAGATTAATGGAAACAGATAATATATGCGTGTAAATAGCCTGGAGATTATGTCAGGTTTGTTCTGTAGTAAGTAGTGGGAAGATGGCTGGATGGAAATTGTTCTGTTGTGGTACTAATAGAATCAACTAAACTATGGAGGTTTGGGAGTAGGTGCCTGTGTCAACGTCTAAAAAAATGCACAGCTGCGTTACTCTTTGGGCAGTAGTGCGCAACTGTGTAGTGCACAGAGAAACAGGGAAGCCTAGGATGGTTCCCAAGCAGCTATCTAGGGGAAAAATTGCCTGTCTAAGTCTTTGCATCTATAATGGGCAGTACTAACCCCTGTTGCATGATGCACAGCTTAGTTAAGCAATTTTCAAACAAGCTGGCCGATGGAAATGCTCAATACTGAACATTATTCTAACGATCCCCAACTCAGATGGGTTCTTGGCTACACTCTTCTGCCACAAGGGTGCAGGGGGTCTTCTTAATATAAGATGGCTGGTTTTAGTTCTCAGATAATACCAAGCAGTCTAGATTCAACAAATTTGAATCTGGTCTAAGCTATAAAACACACAAGTACTAGAAAATAGGAAGTGCAGGGAAAACAAAACAATCTCAAACAACAAACTGTTGAAACAGTGAAACAACAAAACAGTTTAAATGACAAAAACAGTTAAAAGTAGGTCACAATTCAGTAATACACAGTTTAAAAGTGCAGTACACTGAATAAAAATACTTATTTTTTTTGTAAATTTTAAAGGATGCCTTGGATTTAATTTAGATTCATTCCAGAGATGAGCAAGAGCATGCCAATCCTAGAGTAGCTCCTGTAAACTGAGCATAAGCCTTTACAGAAGTGGTGCTTAAATACAAGCTAAATTAAGCAATTTTCAAATAAGATGGCCAATTGAAATGCTCAATACTGAGCCTTATTCCAACAATCTCCAACTCATATGGGTCCTTGGCTGCACTCTTCTGCCACAAGGGTGCAGGGGGCCCTCTTAATGTAAAATGGCTGGTTTTAGTTTCTCAGATAATGCCAAACCATCTAGATTCAGCAAATCTGAATCTAGCCTATGCTATAAAATACACAAGTACTAGAAAATACAAAGTGCAGGAAAATAGTTTTAATCAGCAAACCGTTTAAACAATGAAACAGCAAAAGAATTTAAAATGATAAAAACAGTTAAAAGTATGTGGTAATTCAGTAATACACCATTTAAAAGTGCAGTACAGTGACTAAAGGAGGACTTAATGTGCATTCTTAGACACAAATTCATAGTTTACTGGTATATAGTGATCATCTAGACAGTGAACTTGAAGCATCATCAGTTTCTAAGACTCCTTCTGTACCAGATATTAAGGATTCACTAAACAACAAAGAATGAGATTTTGATTCTATCTGACTCAGTGTTGAAGAATGTTAAGAGAATGGTATGAAATGTATAGCCTTCTACAATTACTGTCTCAGTTTTACCAGGGCTGAAGATGACTGAATCATCAGACTTGTTAACTAAATTAGTTCAAGTGCTTATATCCTACGATGTCATCCTGACACACTGTGGAACTAATGATTTGTATTCACTTCCATTGAATCATATGCAGTTGGTGATATTATAATCCTTAAAAATTACAGAAAATAGAGACAAAACATTACTTTTAAGTGAGATCATTCCTTTGCCCATATGGAATAATTATGCTTACACTAAGGCTGTATTATTTATTAACTGGTTAAGACAACTTTCTTATAGTTACAATTTGAGGTTAGTTACATATTGGGAAGAATTTGTACTGGATTATATCATTTTCAAAAGACAACTTGCAGTTCAACAATTATTATATGCACTTTATATTTAGTAAATTAAAAAAATTGTTTACCTTTTTAGACTTAGTCAATCATTATGTAAGAAAGGAACCAGTTAACATAGGATCATAAGACAATATGATCAGAGGAGATTACTAGGCTATCGACCCAAAAGTCATTTCAAGCCTAGATGTTTCATCCCACTGTAATACCATAGAAATATTTGTCAGTATCCAAGATTGCATTTAGAAATAGCTGCCCATGACCAGGAGGGTTGTCGGTGCTACTCCTGGTAAGAATTTACACTACCCCATCCACTCATCCAGATTCCTCTTAAACAATGTCGTAGAGGTGCTCCGTTTTACATTAATAGGTAGCCTATTCCAAAGATGCTGCAGTCACTGGGAGATAAATTTGCCCCTCCAGTATGTCCCATTTAAGTCACAGGATATATTTAGGTCCCCAGAATGGGTAGCCCTAGTCCCATTTGATTTACAGATATACAGCAAGTTCATTAGGTTTGGGTCTGAGATTGCTCTGTAAGCCAGGCATAAGTCTCCCCAAGAGGTCTATACGATACAGAGTATAGTGACAGGGACTTTAGTCAGTCTGTGTAAGGCACGTGCTGAAGTCCCTTAATCTTCTTAGTTAGAAACCTCTGAGGTCTCTCCAATTACTGCAGGTGCTTTGTATTGTACATACCGAATGGGCATTATACTTAATTATGGGCTGGATTACTGCCAAGTATAGAGGGTTTATAACAGCTTTTGCTCTCGAGGTGATGCCTTTACTAATCAAGTGTGCAACATAGAAAGAGTTTGTTACTACAGTAGACACATGGTGGTCAAAGTTAAGTTCACAGTCAACGTGTGATCCCAGGTCCTTTACCATTTTATGGGTACTTAGGGTTTTGCTGTTGATTTGATAGTGTGCAGGGACATTGACTGTGCTGAAGGGAATGATGATGCATTTATTTGCATTCAGTTTGAGACCATGACTAAGACACTAGTCATTGGTATGAGTAATACCCTCCTGGAGTATACTGACATAATTTGGGGATCCAATAACTGCACCCAGCTTGCAGTCATTTGCAAACCTTGTCAGCCACAACCCCTTAGTTTTAACCTGAACTTCTGAAAAGTATATATCAAACAATAGGGGACCCATCAGTGACCCCTGTGGCAACCTGCTGGTAACAGGTCTGCTGGCTGATGTGGAGTCACCAACTTTGATAGTGTGTGTCCAGTTTGTGAGCCAGTTGTCAACCCATCTTACAATGAAGGGGGTTACATTCAGTTTGCTAAATTTATCAGTAATGCCTGAGTATGGGATTGTGTCAAAACCCTTTGCCAAGACGAGGTACGCTGTGTGCACAGATTTGCCCTCATCAGTGACCCTGATAATATGTTTGAAAAACATCCAGCAGATTTATTAGGCAGGATCAGCCCTTGACAAAGCCAAATTGGGTAGTATCCAGTGTTTGGAGGTCGCCTATTGTATATCTATTTATGAGGTCCATAATGATATGTTCCATGGCCTTACAGCTGTGACTAGTCAGACTTATGGGTCTGTAATTCCTGGGGTCTGTTGCTAGACCATCTTTGTGGAGGGAAATAACTGTTTCTGTTCTCCATTCCACAGGAACAAAGCCTGTGATTAGACTATGATTGAAAAGGGCACTTACTGGTGATGATAGTTCATGTTTTATCCTATTTAGAAAACACACTGGGATGCCATTTGGTGTTATAGAGACTGCATTTTTCCCCCTGGACAAGGCTTTGATGACCTATTGTTCAGATATGTGGGGTGGAGGGGTGGTTTGAGGGAAGGTTTGTGATAGGTTTGGAGGGGATAAGGGAGTGAAATTTTCACCAGACCTATCTGCTTGCAGGCTTGCTATCTCTGTGGATCTAATAATTTCACAAAGGAGTACTATAGTCTTGCAAGGAGTTTAGGAAACAAGAGTTCAAAACTGACTTTTATAATTACAAAAGACAACTTAGATGTTCTAACAGAGGCATTGGATTGTAGGGTCTATATTACAACATTGAGGTTTCAAACCTTCGAATGTTCTAATATCAAACCCTATGCAGTGAAAGCTTAAAATATCAAAGCAACAGAAACCCAAATTTTTTCCTAGGGAAAGAATTCAGTTGTCCATTTCTGTTGCTTCGGTATTTTCAGCACTGTGGTGGAAAGTTACGGGTCGGGTTCAGGTAAGTGAGCGATTGTGTGGGTGTGAGGGTTAGGGCGGGTTAGGTGAGTTAGGGTTAGGGCACGGGTTAGGTATGTGTGCAGTTGTGTGGACATGAGGGTTAGGGCAGGTTAGATGAGTTATGGTTAGGGACTGGGTGAGGTGAATGTGCGATAGTGATGGACCTTAGGGTTAGGGTTTGGGTTAAGGTAAGTGTATAGTTAGTGGTGTGTGTATAGTTTAGTGTAGGGTTAGGTGTAAGGTTTTAGGTGTATGTGTGTGGATTGCGGTTTCTTTGGTGTGCTTGTGTTGTGTGTATGTGTTTTGGAACAGCAATTTTTTTCCCTAGGAAAAAAATCGCTGTTCTGACACTTCGAGATTGTAAGCTTTCGCTTACATAGGGTCAATTAATCACTGTTCGTTTTTTTAAGCAGTCGGTGATCTAATATAGATCATGATTGTAGCAATATGTTTGTTCCAGGTTATAATAAGTTAGAGTGTTTAAGGTCAACAAGAATTGGTGGAGTTCTTTTGTTGATAAAGGAAATTCTGACTGTTATTGAAGTTATTATTTATCATGAGTTTGAAATAATTATTGTTGCTATGATACATGGATTCAATAAGCATAAAATTAGATTGATTTGTAGTTATGGAAAACCATACTGGATTTATAAATTTTCTTGATTCATATTCCAAAATTCAGAATGGTCTCTTCCAGCATGATTTTAATTACCCTGGCATAAACTGGACTTCTAAAACTGTTTACAAATCAAAGTCACAAGACTTTTTGGACATGATACGTCTGAATGACTTGCAACAACTAGTCACCAGGCCTACTAGCAATGGCAATATTATAGATTTAATACTTAAAAATGTGCCAGATACAATAACTGGATTTGACATTTATCACCCTCTATGTAATTCTGATCATAATTCCTTTATCTTTAAAACAGATTTTGTTCAAAAAATTGATGATTAATCAACAAAAAAGGTACAACTTTAAGAAACTAATTTATGACAGAATAATAAAATTATTAAGTTCTGCTGATTACTGGATTAATCTTACTGAAAATAATTTAGGTGTTGGTGTTGATATATATATATATATATATATATATATATATATATATATATATATATATATATATATATGTATATATGGATTCACTTTATATCCTTGAAATATTGAAATGTCGAAATTCAGTATTTCGAGGCTAAAAAGTCAAAATCTTAAAACAATGGAAACTCAGAAGCGCAAAATTCAAAATCTCGCACACCGGAGATTTTGAATTTCGCTCTTCTACTCCACACACACACACACACACACACACACACACACACACACACACACACACACACACACACACACACACACACGCACACACCTTCCTCCCCACACACAAACGTAAGCTCTCTACTAAATAAAAGCAGGGGGCAAGCCCCCCTGCACCCCCCATGTGGTGGGCTGCGACCCCCACACCACCCCCAACTTAAATATTCTAACTCCAAGGTTGCACTACATACAAACACACACAAAACACCACCACACAAGCTACATTCTCCTCACACACACACATTACAGCAACAAAACACACTAACACACACCACAGTCCCTACCCAAAACCCTGAACACATACACACTTACCTGAATCCACAACCACAGCGAAACCTCAGAAGTGCAAAATTTGGTGCACTTCTGGGGTTTCGCTCTTTTCAGGATTCCACTTTATGGGCTTGAAATACTGAATTTTGATATTTCAGTATTTCGAGCTTCTAAAGTGAATCCATATATATATATATATATATATATATATATATATATATATATATATTTTTTTTTTCTCCTACTTTATAATCTCAAAATACTGAAATCTCAAATTTCAGTATCTTGAGACTATAAAGTCGAATTTGAATTTTGAAAATCACGAAACTCCATAAGTGCAAATCCAGAAATGTCAAATTCACGGTTATGGTGTTCAGGTATTTGTCATGGGATACAGTGTGTGTGCACCTTTCCAGATTTTAAGTATTTTTCTTGGCTTTTTCGACCTTTTGTGACATCCGACCACTGTTTCTGCTTATTTTATCGAAGTATTATCTGTTTTTACTGTTTTTACAAGCTCAAACTGTTTATTGCACTTGCTAGTTTAAGTTTTGTTTAAAAGTTAAACTACAGGTTATTACACTCGAGTGTACTAGCTTTTGATAGCAATTAGTCGAAAAGTATAGCATTTATTGTGTTTTCTGTCTTTCTGTAAAAAAACTTGAAAAAAAACAAAAAAAAAATATCCTTGTTTTCCATACTTTCCTAGCTAGGGTTCCTGAGACCAGATTTTGCTGATCCCTGGGCTTTGTCTTGGTTCCTGTGTTTCTCCATTTTCCTTGTTTGGTCAGGGGGAAGTTTCTTTACTCACCAGTGAGAGTGGGGAGTACTGAGCTGCCTGATTGTCCTCAGAGGAGTGGTTTAAGGCAGTAACTTGTGGTTTATTGGCCATTTTGGGTCATTTCCTGTCTTTTCCAGCCCCCTGCTATAAAGCACGCTTTGGCGGGCTTTTCCAGCTATTGAGAACTCAGCACAGCTCCTCGTGGTGTCCAGCAGGGTTCCTGTAGCAGCAGAGACCAGAAAAGACTACCTTTCCAGATTTTAAGTATTTTTCTTGGCTTTTTCGACCTTTTGTGACTTTCGACCACTGTTTCTGCTTATTTTATCGAAGTATTACCTGTTTTTACTGTTTTTACAAGCTCAAACTGTTTATTGCACTTGCTAGTTTAAGTTTTGTTTAAAAGTTAAACTACAGGCTATTACACTCAAGTGTACTAGCTTTTAATAGCAATTAGTTGAAAAGTATAGCATTTATTGTGTTTTCTGTCTTTCTGTAAAAAAACTTGAAAAAAAAACAAAAACAAATATCCTTGTTTACCATACTTTCCTAGCTAGTGTTCCAGAGACCAGATTTTGCTGATCCCTGGGCTTTGTCTTGGTTCCTGTGTTTCTCCATTTTCCTTGTTTGGTCAGGGGGAAGTTTCTTTACTCACCAGTGAGAGTGGGGAGTACTGAGCTGCCTGTTTGTCCTCAGAGGAATGGTTTAAGGCAGTAACTTGTAGTTTATTGGCCATTTTGGGTCATTTCCTGTCTTTTCCAGCCCCCTGCTATAAAGCACGCTTTAGCGCGGAGTTGCCACAGGAGCACACAAATCAAGGTTAAACTATTCGGGCTACCTAAAGTCCACTCTTCAAATTTTCCCTTAAAACAGCCTTCCTTGAACTGTACTGCTGATCTAACCAGCGTATTCCATATCTAAAAAGTTCAGCTCTACTTGATTCTTCAGTAGACTATTCTCTATCTGTAAAGCCTAGCACTTGCTCCTAAAGTATTTTTTACTTTGATACAGCACTTTTATTATTCATAGTACCCCACCAGCCTAAAACCCCTTTTTCGATCACCCACATCCCCCGGAGTCTTTTTAAAGCTTTTGTCTATTCCTTCTAGCATGTCGAGGGATCAGTTGCTAGTGTCCTCTCCTGCTCAGCTGGTGAATCTGGGAATATTGAGGCAATGTTACAATTGCCTCATGTACACAGACAACCCTCTCCTTCTCCCACAAAACACAAATACATGCGAGAGATGCAACTATATAGCCAAACTGGAGGCTGAGCTCTCTCAACATAGGACTGGCAAGACCAGACAGGAGGAGAAGGTAACCACACACCACAAACCCAGTCTCACATAGTACTATCACAACTTCAAATCATACACATAAACACACAAAGACATACTCGGAGGCTCTGATCAAAAATCTACCAAAGCAGCAGGGGCCACCAAAGCAGACACCCAAACAACTTCCACCTCAGGACACAACACATGCAACACATAGACCACATAGTGAGTGTGCCAAACAGTCACAGCCCTTAAGGCCAAACACAACGCCAGACACACTCGTCATTGGTGACTCCATAGTCAGACACACTGATGTCCCGCTCACCAGATTGAGTAAGGAGAAGGTAACAGTAAGCTGCCTGTCGGGCGCTAGAATCCGCCACATAACGCAAGCACTCAGGTCTCTCAACAGCAGGTACAAGTACGACTCAGTCATTGTCCACGCTGGTGTGAACGACCTGAGACGTACCTCCTTGGACTACATGAAAAGAGACATTGAGGAGCTCTCTGATTATGTAGCCCAGGCAGGTATGACCCTGACCTTGAGCAGTATCCTACCCTCACCAAGAATGATGCCACAATACAGAGACAAGATGATCAGCTGTAATAATTGGCTTAAACTCTGGTGTCATTCAAAGGGGATCCAATGTCTGTCTGCCTGGGATGACATGCTGGACAAGCCACACTGCTTCGCAAGGGATGGCTTGCACCTGTCACCCCTGGGCTTCCGGATATTGGCAAAGGCTCTTGCCACCCCCATAGTGCCTTTTTTAGGCAAGGCTCAAATTCTAAACCTACCACCCTAGAACACAAAAAAGGAAGAAAACTAAGAGTAATGCTGCTCAATGCCAGAAGTCTCAACCTCAAGATGCATGCACTTGAAGCCCTTCTCAGTATGGAGAACATTGATGTCTGTGCTGTGACTGAAACCTGGTTCAAGGCTCCTGAGAGAACCCCGGCACTATCAGGTTTTACCTCATATCATACGTTCCGGCCCCAAAATCCGGACACCACCAAGAAAGGAGGGTGTCCATATTCATCAAGGACACCCACACCTCAAGGTTGGTGGCAACGCACGATGCATCGGAGACCATCCAGGTGCAATTAACCATAGGCAAGACTGCTCCGCAATTTGTAGCATGTTACAGGCCACCCTCTCAAACTCAGGAACCTCACATAGCTTTCCTGAAAACACTGGAGGGGATAAATGTATCTCCAAACACCATCATACTAGGTGACTTCAACTACCGAATATAGACTGGGATCACTACTCAAGCCCCGACACTCTAGCCCAAGGTTCTAGAGTTCATAAACTCAAATTTTAGGAAGAATAGTTCTTCCCTAGAAAAAGTTGATCAAAAGCCATTTGTTGACACCTTTAATAATTATTTAGGAAAACAAGAATTGATGTAGCAGATTTTTCTTAGAGCAGATTTTACTCCTGCACTTAACAAAACTATTAAAATTAAAAGTATTTTAAAATACAAAATATTGTAAATTGTATTTTGATTGTTTCATCATTTTGGAACACAGGGTATTAGTATGTGCACCTTTAAATTGTACAGATCAATTTTGGTTTCAGGTTTTAAATGTTAGTTTATTGGACAAACTGAATATCTTTAAACATGCATTTAAATTTTTTAAATTGTTTTAAAAGTTTCTGATGAAGTTCTTAATTAAACAAATGAAAGTGCTTAAACTATTTTATGCAGTATGTTGTGGTGTGTTCCTTTTACGTACTGTGCTCTTTGGTTGTTCAGCTGTGTGTTAAAGGGTTTATTCTCATTTATTGCTAGGATAAGGATTTGCAAAAATTATATAATAGGAAATTAAAAATGTTTAGAAAATACAAAAAGGAATACAACAACTGTAACAAAGAGAAAGTTTAATACAATTAATAAATTCTTAAAAAAGACTAATTGAAAAATGATAGCATATGAAACATCATTGGCTTCAAATAAAGCAGATGTGAAACAATTTTATAAATACATTATCTTATATTCCATTTCCAGAAAGAAGCATTAGCTCAATCCTTGAAAGTGGGAATAATTTTCAGAGAATTAGCCAAAGCTTGTGATACACTTTCTAACATGCAATAATGAATGCATGTTAGAAAGGGTATCAAACATGCAATAATGAATGCATTATGAAATTTTGGATTCCAAATTAATTTTTAAGTAATTAGGTACTTAATTGCCTAATTATACCCATTTTGTTTCTATTAAGGGTACTTATCCTAAATCTCTTTCAGTTTGTCATGAAGTTCCTCAGGGATCAGTATTAGGTCCACTGTTATTTAATGTTTCTTCAACATGTGAAATAGTTAACTGATCCTGGATAGCAAAATGTACTGATGATTGTAAAATTAGTTTTGCTGTAAACACTACTGGTAATGTGGATGATATTAACATCTATTTGAATGACTTTCAAAGTGGGCTGATTCTGTAGTGCCTCAGTTCAGTTATGCAAAATCTAAAGTTATTTTCATTGGTTATTGCACTGTCACCAGTGATGTTATCCTTGAAGGAGTTAAAGTCCAAGAAATGAAAGAATATAAAAAAATTAGGTATGCATATTACCTCTTATTTATCTTTAAATAGCCATGCATGTAAAATTAGAAATAAGGTATGGAAAATGTCTGGTCTTATACTAAAATCATTTGCATTAAGATATGCTGTTAGTTTATGTCTTCTGCATAAAACCTATATTCGATCTATACTTAAACATAATTGTATTTTTGGCTTAACTAAAGTATAATTAAATTCTTTAAAAAAATGTTCAAAGTAAACTTACAAAAAGAATGCCATCAGTTAGTCTTCTTTTTCTTTTGGCTATTCCCTTTAGGGGTCGCCACAGTGGATCATCTGTTTCCATTTCTTCCTGTCCTCTGCATCTTGCTCTGTCACACCAACCACCTGCATGTCCTCTCTTACCCCATCCATAAACCTTATCGTAGGCCTTCCTCTTTTCCTTTTACCTGGTAGCTCTATCCTTAGCATCCTTTTCCCAATATACCCAGCATTCCTCCTCAGCACGTGTCCAAACCAACACAATCTCACCTCTCTAGCTTTGTCTCCAAATCGTCCAACCGGAGCTGACCCACTAATATACTCATTCCTAATTCTGTCCATCCTTGTCACACCCAGTGCAAAGCTTAACATCTTTAACTATGCCATGTCCAGCTCTTACTCCTGCCTTTTTGTCAATGCTACCGCTGTCTCCAACCCATATAAAATAGCTGGTCTCATTACCCTCTTGTAGACCTTCCCTTTCACTCTGACTGGTACCCATCTGTCACAAATCACTCCTGACACTCCTCTCCACCCACTCCAGCCTACCTGTACTGTCTTCTTCACCTCTCTTACACACTCACCATTACTCTGAGCTGTTGATCCCAAGTATTTAAACTCATCCACCTTCTCTAGCTACTGGGGATGCACAAGCCAGTGCATTTCTTCATGCCGGTTCCAAGCCCAGATAAATGGGGAGGGTTGCGTCAGGAAGGGCATCCAGTGTAAAACTTCTGCCAAAAGACATATGCGGACAACTGTGCCATCAGTCAGTAATTTAGCATATAAAGATAGACAAAAGCTGGACTTACATTCATTTCACTATAGACATATAAGGAGAAAGGTGATGCTTGCTTACAAAATTTACAATGAGTTATTACAAGCAGAATATGATGTATCACTAACTATAAACAACCATAATAATAGGAATAATAAAATAAACTTTAGTACAAAAATGAAAAGTAATATTAGGGGAAATTTTATAAGTGTCATTGTACCAAGAATATGGAATAAACTTCCAAGGAAAATTAGATTATCAAAATTATTGAATCAGTTTAAATCCAAGTTTGATGAATGGAAGAGTGATGTGATTTATGGCACACATTTAAGTGAAACAGCATTCCTAGTTAGCCTTTTGGCTTGAAAACTGAAAAAAAATTATGAGTTGATTAGGAGACACGCAGAACCCGCATTAAGCATACTTAAAAATTATCTTTCCTTTTATTGATCACAACTTTATGCTTCAGTACTTCTATATTCACAATAATTGTAAAACAATTGCTACTTATTAGACCATAAGCAATTATGAGTCAACCAATCATATCTAGTCATTTATAGAAATACAAAAATGATGTAAACTACGGAAAATCTGTCTCAGTATAAATCATGCATTCTGTATCACATTTAATCAGTTCAAATAAAACAATATTTATGATGTAAAATTTAAGAGAACTAGATAACATTTAAATGTTGAGGTCCCCAGACTTAAATTCTAAAGATTTTTTTAACTACTTGTCTATGCAATTAAACTGGTGAAACAGAGCAAATTTAACTATTCCAAATTGTAATTCTGAACTGCTCACAATTCTCAGTCATTCCGTTTCATATTTAACATTATATATACTTGATATTGTTTATATAAAATCCATTTGAATCCAATGCCACAGACCTCTTTTCTTTCTATCTTTTTTGTCAATAAATATTTACAAAATCAACTGCTATGTTTTAAACAATCAAACTGTATAAACGTCTGTCTGTCTGTCTTGTCTACAAGGGGTACATACGTATATATCAATGTAAGCCAAGCATACTTCTGCTATATGCATATTAGTATCCATGCACCACATAGCCAAAATGGATGGTTGCTAAGTCATTAGTAATGTTATCATCTACATATATTAATCTGTTTCTTGCCCTGATACATCAGTTTCTTATCTATCCATGTAAGCAATCTGTGTAGTAGTCTCTCCTAGCATAGCCAAAAATGTATCCTCTCTGAAACCTATTACAGCTATGTACCCTTTTCTTGGTCTACCTTGCATGAATAGTTTGTATGGCAGATCCAAGTTGTCAGCCATCACTGATGAACTTACATGAATAGTGTTACAATATCCTCCCATAACAAAGAGGTATAATGTGACTTAGAAGATACATATATTTATCAGCTTTTAGATATTATTCTGTTTGCATGTTACTATCAACTTGCTAAACATTCAGTAACCATTGGTGCATTCTTAATGATATGTAACAACTATGATATCATACCTAGCTTCCACCAATGGAATAGGGGGATAAAGCCCTGGCTGTTACTCAGGTGTCAAAAGTTTTAATAGTGGTTCTGCCTCTTGATAGTGCAGATAGTGAGGATTGTGGTATTTATCCTGGTGGAAGGAGGGTGGCGCACACTCTTGACTGAGAAAACACCCATGCAGTGATGCCTGTGGGTAACCAGGGGTAGTACTGCTGATGTCAGTCCCTTACAGAAGTGACAGTGGTATAGCACTGGCACCCATTACATCCATGGGGCATTTTGTGGCACTTAACAGGAGATAAGAGAATAAAAAGGGGAAAATATACTCCTTCAACAGCACTATGAGTCTGCTTCAGGATGCCTTGGTCTTTTCATTGTCCTTGAATGTGATGTGGGGGAGGGGCGGTAGACAAAGTAAACAAGGAAAGGCACTGGGAGCAGCTGAAGGTCAGCTGTAATGTAGCCCAAATTGTGGATGCTATATTCAGTTCTGTCCTGCAAATTTCTAATTTATATTATTTGTTTTTGCATTATTCATATTTTGGACAATGCACCATATTGTATTGTTTAATAGTTTGCACGCTGTTTTACTAGAAACATCTTGGAAATATTTTTTATTTATTTCCCATGCAATGCTTTAAAAGTTAGCTGGCAGTACATTTTAATGTTACTGATATACCATACTTCTTAATCAAACACCATCACAAAAAACAGCTTCACTTTTTAAATGAGTTTTATTAAACAATTTAGATAAAATTAAGGTATACATGCATGCAGTTTATCATGGTGCAATCATTGTTAGCTTTTCATGTGTGTGCAATGTTTTCTCAAGCAGTTACTCATACGAAGCAAACATCTTCATTATAAAGATATGTTTCACCAGTGCAATAAATGCCTAAGGTATTGTGCAGCAACTCTCTCGTACCATTAACTGATCCGAGTAGACAGAAATAACATCTGTAAAATAAAGAAGAGAGTACCATTAAGATAAAAAATTCCTTCAACATGAAGCAATTACTCCCCATTACAATTAGTTCCACTTTGGTTACTGTAGAATGACTCGTGACTACACACAGAAGGGAATCAGAAGTGCAAACACCAGTCACATTTCTTGAAAACAAGTTTACATCAGGTTGAGGAAATACAGGCATGACCCATCCCACAGGTAGTGAGTGCCTTTTCAGTAAATGCCATGCTGTATTACAATCACAACAGTCTTCTTTGATTTCCAAATCCAGACCAAATCAGATGAAATAAGGAGAAAAACAGGTTATATCAAGAAATAAAAAAGTGTCCTACAAGGAATTGGCTAATAATTAGAATTGTGCCTTGGAGCACTCTATATGTATTTGAAATGTGTGGGTGATCATCTGCTTTTAATTATCATCTGTATAAAGTGAAAAAGGTAAAGCGTGCCATGATTACCACAACAAATGACAGACATACACACACTAAAAAATACGTTAATGACAGACACATACACACTTATTAGACACTGACATTTTATTAACCTCTTTTACCGTGAAAACAATTTACAGGTCTTGACACATACCACTGGGGATGATGTTGATTTTTTTTTTTTACTGATAAGCAGACTATGACCAAAGCCTCCTTGAGAGATATAAAGAGAATAGCATAAATGAGTGGCTATGTGAGTGATTAAATTATATAATATATTTTCTTCCCCATGAAGTTTTCCTACAGACTGAATACTTTTGAAACCAGACTGCAATGTTACAGAACCTTTGGTCATAGTGGTGTTGGTGTTCTACTGTTTAGACATTGTACCCCTTTACAGACTCAAAGATGTTCAACTAACACACTGTCTTCATGGCATATGGGTAGTAGTGCCCAGATACCCTCCTACAGACAGTTTATCAAAGCTCAGAACTCCTCCCATTGCTTGTTTGTGAGTGAAATGGACCAATCACTTAGCAGGACCAGGATAGCCCTTCATCCCTACACATTCAACAAACAAGACTATTTCTGTTTTTTTTTTTTGTGTGTGTGCCACAGTCAAAGAAAGATCTCTTAGGTCATTGCTTCTCTGTATCTGGGTGATATCAGTTACAGAATTCAGGTAACAAATTCATTTTGGGGGTTTATTTCCTCCCTCTGTCTTTTTTTGGTCAGTGCTTGAATAGTGTATTCTGCGCATTTTCTTATTTTTGTGTGTGTGTAAAATTTGTATATAATTTTACTGTGGTTTCTATTACAGTATAAGACTTATTTGGTTTATTTTAAGCTCTTTCTGAGTTTCGGTGGTGGTTATGGACAACACCACAGTGATGTGGTACCTCAACAAACAAGGAGTACAAGGTCTTACCCTCCATGCTGGTTAGCAATGGTAGCCTGGGAGTGGGCTTCTCAGTACTGTCTGACTCTTCAGGTATCATACATCCTGTCAGAGTGGAATATTGTGGCAGAAAGATTAAGCAGATCGTAGGCAGACCTGTATGAATGGGAAGCTCAAGGCAGTGTTGTACCAGGATCTAGTCCAGATGTAGGGAACACTTCAAATAGATTTGTTTGGCTCCTTTCAAAACAGACAGTTAGAGAAATTCTGCACCAGACATCCTTGCAGCCATGTTTGGAGGACAGACACATTCTTGTTCCCTTGGACCGTAATGTTCCTATATGCAAAATAAAAAAAAAACAGAAATACTAGTAGTCGTAAAACACCATTGATGAGCTCAGTCACAATATTTTCCAAAAATCATGAAATTCAGGTAGTGCTCCAAAGTAACAAGCCTTTATTCATCACAGACAAGTGGTCCTCAGTAACAAAAAAAATCAAAAAAAAAAAATTCAGAAATACTTTACAATGTTAAACATATCAGCTTTTATACACTTAGAGGTAGGTGTGGAAAATATATGTATCATTTAATTTTAAACCAGCCTATTCCAAGCAAATTATATTAACAGGTCCATAAAAGTGCATTTAAGAACAGCATGTACTCACCTCCACACACTATTACTGACTAGCTCAAACTAAAGCCTAGTTATACACGGCTCCCTCTCGACAGCGTGCCTTGCATATTAATCATGGGGTTGCTGAGGGAGAGCTGTGGAACATGGTTACTAAATCACTGTAGGGAGTATCGTGCTAGCTGTGTTCCCAGATGAGTAGCACACTCCATGCACTGTCAAATTGTATTATATCAATGTAATTTAATTATTATTTTTTTTAAAAAACTGTTTGAGTGGCATGGCTTGGAGCACAGCAGTGCCAAACAGTGTTGAGACACCTGCCTGACATCTAAAAATAGAATCTGGATGAATTTAGTTATTTATGTAAAGGTCAAGTTTAAGCATAGCTGAGTGGGTTTGTGCAGCATGGTGCAGTGCTCAGAACTGTTTAACGGTAGCTCAGAGGTATATGTAAAGGTATAGAAAAATTCCACATATCCGCATAGCTAAATGGATAGAGTCATGGCCTCATGTGCAGAAGGTGCAAAATTTGAAAATATGGAAGAGGAAGTAAGCATTTATTTTTGAAATACAAATTATTCAAGTTATCTTTAAATACTGGCCTGTTGCACTCATCTAAGCTCTAATAAGACCTGCTAAGCACTGCATAAACAAAATAATGTTTGATACTGTTTATGCACTCCCTGGCACCACTTGGCTAGTTTATGCACAGCTAAGCACTGCTTGGCTGAGCTGAGCTGGTTTGCACACTATGCTGCACCATGCAAATCCACTTAAATGAGCTTTAATGTGCCTTGATGATCTTATGTGTTTCTCACAGTGTTAGGTACATGTACAAATTAATCATCTCTAACATATTTCAAACCCAGGTCCCTGTCAACTACAGTCTACTGCACTAACCCATTACACTACACAGATCTTAATTAAAACAGGTGTTTCCAGCAGAACATACTGATTGCCAACAGACTGAAATTAAATCTAATGGGAAAAATGGGAGTGTACCTGGGACCCTGATACAAAAATACACCAGTAGACAGCCATGATGCCTGGAATAGCAGGTAAGTGTTCCCTTTTATCAGCAACATCTTTAAACACACCTGCTAAGGCATCAATGGCAAAGTACATATGTTCAACTGGGACCCTGATGCAGAACAACTGCTGTTGAAAGCCATGCACATACTGATGGATGCAGATGATGTATGCCACAGCCTGTATTCCTGCACATATATCCACCAACTGACTCAGTAGCTCAGTCAGTTAAATGCCTTGCATGCAAAACATCTTTCCACACACAGTCCTGGGTTTGAATCCAATGTGTTTCACTTCAATCACATTGTTGTGAAGATAGCAAGTAATGACTGGGTTACTGCTACTCCGTTTTGCAAGTCACAGGCCTGCAGGTAGGGACACACAGCACATATTTGTATAGCCTAATTATATGTCGCCTACTGCTCTAATATTGGCACTGCTGCATAACAGATGTACCTTAAGCACATGCCTTGATTGGGATGTAAAGGGTATCCTTACCCTGTCTCGGCTGTAACAACAGGGCTGCCACTGCTGCCACAGTTACACATAAAGCTTGCTGCCCTCCAAAGTATTCACACTCTCCCTGTAGCCTGGAGTATCCACATCTGTATTTTAAGGTAGCTGCTACAGACCAACCATACTTCCCAACCCCCTATAACAAGGGATCCTGACACAACCATACATAAAGGTGGGGGGGGCAAAGGCCCAGAGATAGGGACATGTTTCACAGTTTGCCCCTACAAAGATAGTAAGTTGATGGTAAGTTGATAGAATAGCAGATACAGCAGTAGCATGCATATTCTGATGGGTATCAAGTGTGACAGTCACATGTCTCTCTCCCCTTACTGACCTCAACCCACAATGTGTGCCAGGGAACTGCCAGATGACCACAATGTCATGGGACACTGACCAAACATATGAGGCAAAACTGTGGACATACTTCCCGATCATAACCTGATGTCAGTGTCTGATTTAAATCTGATGATGATGCTGGCCATAGTGAGGCACACATGGGGTTGTTGGGAGCTGAATCTGTCCCAGAGGTTGACACCACTTTTCTGCTCTCATTGTCCCTGCCAGAAAGCTGGTGAGGTCCCACACAGGCAGATTGACAGGGATGCTCGAAGTAGGACTGCTGCCCATCTACCTCCTCTTGCAGGTGTCATATCATAGGTCACTTACCACATGTTTTGAGCTGTCATGGAGACACAGGCACAATCTGAATGCAACACCAGATGGATGCTTAGGGTTATGCATGCAGCACAGTCTGACATCTGTGACTGCCTCCACTGCATTGGTGACACCCTGGAACATTTCACTGGTGCAATGGACAGATGGTGGGCTGAGACAGTGTCTGTCTTTGAGCACATCTTGTCTGTGCTGGGACCTCTGGTTTGAGTTGGGCATCAGACACATGGATGTTGGCCAGCAACACCATCTGCTGAGAGTCCACGTGGCCATGCACAATCATGCTCCTATAGTGGCAGGACCTCCAGTGCTACAGAAGCAAGTGTGCTGTCCACACCATGACATGGCAGGCCATGGGAATGTGGTCCTGAGCAGTCCCGTGGGGGACACTGGCACAGCAGACAGCAGTCACAATCAGGTACAAACTCTGCATCTGACCTTGAGCATGGTGGTGGCCATGTTACTCCTGGTGAAGCCAGTTCCCATGTTCATGGCCAGAAGCTGTGAACTGTCCACTCTGCCATATATGGTCCACAGCTGTCCACCATACACATGTGTAGGGCTAGTACTGGGCTTGGCTATGTACATGCACACACTCCAACACCAGTGTCACATGCAGGTCACCAATAAAAACACATGGCCCATCTAACCAGCACTCCTTCCTGACTCACACACATGCTGTCAACTTTTAGGCACAGCCTAGGCTTCTGGCACCCCTACTCCAAACCCTATGCATGTGATGATACCTGTGCCAAATCCCTGCCACCTATGCCATCGATGCAGGGACCTGCAAATATGTGTCTGGTACACAGGGTGACTATATTACTTTACATGTGTTTGTGTAGTGCAGTAGTGTTATGCCATGACAGTTGTTGTTGGTCACGACAGGTACTATATGCTGGCATGTGTCATGACTACACATCAAACTTTGTGCATCTTTGTTGCCTGATGGTACACTGGTGGTAGTGTTACAGAATGAGAGGTGTGTCACAGACCTGTGTATGTTTTTGCCCCAGGAGTCTGAGTGATTCAACTATGGACACATGGCAGCAATACAATGGCACAGGATGGCAAGGCAGCACAGCAAAAATATGACATCAGGAAGGAATACCAGTATACATACATGGCTCCCTAGGTGCATATGTGTAGAACAGTGTGTCAGGGACAATGGGAACAGTCAGTGTCATCATGCTTTCATACCCTGTGATAAGGTCTTCTACTCTTGATACTTATCACCTGGGTATTCTGCACATACAACTCTAGATGGTGGTGGGCATCAATTATGCTTACATAGATGAGGGAAATTTAAGGCCTATGTGGCTAGTCACAGGGCCATAAAATGCATAACCATTGCACAGAGATAGTCCATATCAGCTTGTCTGAAGTGCTGCTTGGGGATATACTTACACACACACACACACACACACACACACACACACACACACACACACACACACACACACACACACACACACACACACGTTGGATGCTGTGAGATTTGAACCCCTACCTATCTAGTAGTACACACTATAGCTTGCAGTACTTAGCACATGCGCTACTCTGTTTATCTGATATTACACTGTCAGACAGTGCTCTTAAGGTGGATGACCTCAGCAGGTTTGTAGTGCTGCAAGGGGATATATTTACACACACACACACACACACACACACACACACACACACACACACACACACACACACACACACACGTTGGATGCTGTGAGATTTGATCTCCTACCTATCTTGTAGTATACACTATAACTTGCAGTACTTATTGCATACACCATGCTGTTTATCTGAGATTACACTGTCAGCCAGCACTCTTAACGTGGATGGCATCAGCAGGTCTTGTAGAAGAGGGAATTTAGAGGACAGCAGCCAGTCAAAGGGCCATAAAATGCATACTATTGCATGGGCATAGCCCACATCCATAGTGCTGTGAGGGGATATATTGAAACACACACACACACACACACACACAGTTGGATGATGTGAGATTAGAGTTCCTACCTATTTAGTATTAAACACTACAGCTCACAGTACTTACTGCATGCACCGCAGGTTATGTCTGTTGTATATGTTGATGCAGGCACAGTACTTGTAGAGTACACAAAGGGGCCTTGTGGTAGACAGCATGTGTGGCCTGTAGAGTGATACTGCTTGGTACTGTTATTGTATCTAGTGTCCTAGGGGTGGGATACCTGGTAATATCCCTGCTATGTTTGTATACTTACCAGTCTGGCCATATGTGGCTGTTTGCAGTCTGATAAGTGGACATGTGGCCAGGGAAAATATGGCCTGTCCAAGACATGTGTTGCACCCATTGTACATTACACCACCTGTGTACCTGTGTCTGTCTACAAGGTGACAGTCTACAGACACAGGGGTTTGTGGGTGAGTGGAATATGTACTGTTGTGGCCTTGGTCTCATTCCATTAGGCAACTGTTGTGATGTGTAAGTGCTGATAACCCCAGCATTCTGGGGTATGTGGGGAAATTTCTAAATCCCCACCCATATCTATATAAATGTGTATAACAAGGATGTCTCCTTAAATGTTGCTGTGTGCATGTTATGTAACTGTAGATCTATGTGAAGAGTCTATGCATCATTGTACTTTATATAGTTATATGTACATCTTATCAAATAGATATGTGCCACATACTGATAGACACTAATCAAGCGTGAGGGGGATAGGGAGAGACAGATATGTATACGTAGCTCTATGCATATACAGACATAGTTCCACATAGCAGGTCTTTGGGTGTTAGAGGCAACAGACGTGGGTTCTAGTTAGCTAAGTGTAGGAGCATGCTCAGTGTAATTGTCAATACTTACAAGGTGACTCCAGGCCAGGGCTACCTGTACTCCAGTCCGGGATTATGTGTACTGCAGGCCATTGGCTGCTGTACCTGTTACCACACTACTGTTGTTCCCTGATATTGTCCAAGGCATTCCCTGGCTGTTTGCTGACCTTAATATGTTACTCATACCTCACAACTATACAGAGGTTCACAGACTGTCCAGAGGTTTGCCTCATATTTTTGGTTTATAATTACAGACACTTGCATTTCAGACTTCATCCATATCAGGAGATTCATGCTAATGCAATACCTGTTATTCTATCGATATTCTACATTTGTAGCAGCAAATATTTAAAACCTGTCCCAGGGAGGGTGACCTAATGGTTAAGGTGTTTGCCTTACAAACACAAGGTGCAGGGTTTGAGTCTCACAAGGGATAATTGGCTAGGCTTAAAATGGCTCACAAGGGCAGTTAGCTTAGTACTAATCTATGAACCTATGAACCTATTTGTGGGCCTTGGTCCCACTTTTATTCATGGCTTTGGCCAGATTTCCTACACTAAGAGGTTGAGAGTTATGATGTAACTGGGGTACATGATGTAACACCACACACAGGGTGACATTCTGCATACCTCTCCCTGTATATGTTTTTGCAGATTGTCCAGCATTTTATCCCATACATCTGCTGTGTTCCTCATACATTTGTATTTTTCTGGTACCATACTGTAAACAGCAGTCACTGAATTGCTGTAAGCACTACCACATTTAACTGATGGTCTTTATGTCCTGCAGCTAATCTGACCTGTTGCAGCCTGCTGTTATACAAGCCATCTACTAGGTTACTCAAAGCGTATATAATGCCTGTTGGTAGGTATGGTCCTTTGTGCCCCCATTCACTCTGGCTTTGTCCAGCTTTTTTGCAGTAACAGATTGAGGGGTTATGACAGTCTGTGGGAATACCACCACATAAGTACTGCACATGCAAAAGATGTTGGATTCAAACCATCAGCACCAGCACCCATGTTACTGTCTCTGGCTCAGTCAGCCACACTAGCCACCAGGCAGAGAGGTTTCATTCCTCACACTATCAACAACATACAGGAATTGTCTGGTCTGCTGGTATATCATTGCAGACTTACTGTTTCATCAGTTGTATGGGAACACTGATGTGTTTGGGGTGGGGAATGACCAGCCTATTCTCTGCTGGCATAGACAGTAAGGTGACTGTCCTGTGACCCCACTGTTTGGCATCTCCCTGGAATAATGTCACAGAGTTTCCAGCCATGTGGCCTAGTGGATATGATGGGGCGAATACTATTGAACAGAGTACTTGTTGTCCCAAGTGGCTGTTAGATCTGTACAAGTAGCCCAGAAGCCCAATATAGATTTCTGCAAGTAGCCCAGTAGCACACAATAACCCACTATATTCCTTTGCATACATGCGGCAGGTCCATACATATGCTACCATATTGTAGTACCCCTTACAAGTAGTACATAGGAGAGTTACTTACCTTGTGACTGCATATATAGTTTGGGGATAACTCTATCTGATGCATGCAGTCCACAGCCAATACATGGTGAGGTACAGGTCGTGTGGGCTGGCTGGCATCATTTTTACTAATATGTATGCGAGTCAGAGTAAGGTGTCAGTCCCTAGGGCCTTAGGTTGTCAGTGCATGTGCTATGCATTGCCTCTTAGCCAAGGCCAGGGCATATTGGGCATGCTCACATCTGCCTACAAAGACAACTTCAGAGGGTTTCTCTTCTGAGTCCATCTGTGGGTGCAGCTGTGGTGACCTAGGCATTGATGGGGGGCTGTGTATCCCTTCCCTTTGCTGATCCTGCTGCAGCTATTTCTGCAGGATCATATTGTGTAGCATGGCACATACTGTGAACATCTGTGCACATGTGGCTGGAGAGTACTGCAGGGCTCCACCACACATACTGAGGCACCAGAACCGTGACTCCAACAGCCCAAGCACATGCTCTATGATGTTCCTAGTTTGTGGATGTCCCTTATTATGGCATTCTTCAGTGGGTGAGTGTGCATTTCTGATGGGTGTCATCATTCACGGTTCCAGTGCATAGTCAGCATCCCCAAGTAAATGGCCATGTGGGATGAACCCTGTAGCAAACATCTTGTACAGCTGTGATGCATGACATATATGGGAGTTGTGATAACTGTCAGGGCTGCCAGCACACAATTTCAGGACAATGCCCTAAGCATGACACATGACCTGGCAGTTGATGGAGTGGTACCCCTTGTGGTTGATGTAGATTCTACCGTCTACAATAGGTGGTGCCTTGATGTGTACATGAGTGCAATCTATAGCACCCAGTAACTCAGGGTAGTGTTCTACATGGTAGAAGTGTCACATACTGCTGGCCCTCTCCTTAGGGGTGTGGGGAAAATAAATGTGCTCATTTGTATATGGTAGCATGGCATCCAGGAACTGGTGGAGTACCCTGGAAACAGATGCCTGTGAGATCCCCATCATGTCCGCAGTTGGTCTTTCAAAAGTATCTATAGCTAGTATCCTAAGGACACACATACCTTTGTTTCCACTGGGATGGGTTCTTCTCTGTTGTATCTGTGTATGAGTTGAGGTCAGCAGAGCTCAGTGAGTTCTTGCAGTATGTCTCTGTCCAGACTGTAGCACTCTACAATCTCCAGCTCATGTAGCTCCTGGAAGGTTATCCTGGGCATGAACACTCTTCTCCTTCTCAGTCTAGACCTATGGTCAGCATCAGCAGTAGCTGCGTTGACCTCAACATCTAGCACATACATATGTAGCAGACCTGCAGCAGCACCTAGCATTCTCTCAGTTAAAATTCCCAAGCCTGTACTCCAATGGTGCAGAGTATGGGGGAAAAATCTGATTGTAGGGTGTATTCAACCTTTATAGTGCTCTGCTATAGGTGTAGCCTGTGTGGTTGGCTACCTATGATGCATTCCACCTGCCAAGTACATCATTAAGTGGTTTAATGGCCCTAGATTAAGGGAAACAGAGCTCATCAGTAATTAAAATATCATTGGCTTTCTCATCCAATCTTTATTTTTAACAACCTTCCTTGCTGAGCACTTTGGCGCATCATGCAAACACGATAAAACACATGCCTCAGAGGTAAACACAGCTTAGCAGTAGTGTACATGCCCCCATGCTCAGCTCAGTGATGTGCCATACAAACAGGCACCACTTAGCTCCAATGAACTTAAAAGATTGTGGATATACCCCCTTTTGATGTCAGCTACTTCTTCTGTGGACATCAACATGGTTCTGTACCTACATGGATAGGATCTACGGACACAGAAACCCACTTGTGCTATTCAGCAACCCCAGCTCATTTGCATATAGATCCATGCACAATACCTGCAAACGACATGGTTCCAAGCCCTGCCTCATTAGCAACCACAGCAGTCTAACAATGTACATACTTCACACAGGGTCCTATAATACATTACTGTTACATACTCACAAATTCTGTTTTTTACAATCTTTTTTTTATTTTTTTTCCCATAATGGCTTGTTTGCACACTGAGGCATGCCGTGCAAACATACCTAGGGTATTAAAAAATAAAATTATTTTACATTATTTTCCATATGGTTTTGGACACACAGTGGTTAGTTTTGCACATATCTGTATCCTCTATGCTATTTCTGCCACTGTAAATACACTTTTACAGCCCCTGGTCTCATTTTTAATCCCTGTACATGGAATTTTTCCAAGGACATTATGGACACCAACATGGGGTCTGAAGACTGCCTATCTGCTTGATGGATCACTCTACCTGCCTCATTTGCATGCAATTCACCTGCTTATGAGGTGATTTGCATGCCACGGACACATCTGTGTTGGCATGCTTGTGCACACACCTCAGCTCTGTTTACTGGATTGCACATCTGCTTACTTCTGTATAAGCACCATGCTACTATGCCTATATGGTAAAAGTCCATGTAGGTTTTATTAAATTCCCCTTTAAGTTATTTACAGCTCAGAAACAATGTCAGTGCTTTGCAGCTGAGAGAACAAAACACCTGTCATGACAGTTTTCATCTTTACAGCCCCCCCCCCCAATGTTTATGCAATGAATACCAATGAAAAAAAAAGCAAAAATACAGAAAACAGTGAATGAAGTAAACTAGCAATGCATAAAAGTGTTCAGGTGTGTGCATGAGTGTGCATGAGCATGCACCAGTATGCTAAATGGGGGAATTATACCAAAACTTTATGGTAATCGTTGGATGAAAAAATGTGTGTTTTGAATCTACCGTTTAAAATCTCTGGTGTGATGCAAGACTCTACTAAATATAATCAAATCAGAATAACTGAGGTTAAAGTAACTAAACACACACATATATATATATATATATATATATATATATATATATATATATATATATATATATATATAGATATATATGTGTGTAGATATATATATATATATATATATATATATATATATATATATATATGTATGCATAGATTTCATTAAGAATCTCAAAGTCCTAAAACCTCACAATTCATATGGTTGAGATCATATGATCTAAGTTTTAGAATATCAAAGTTCTGAATGGATATCTGCATACAGCATGGAATGGGAGATTTCCCTTTTCCTCGCTGTAGTGCAATCTCGGAGTTGGTATATTTAAGTAGCGGGGGTGTGGAGGGTTCAGGGGGTGCTTTTGCCCCCCTGCAGAAACATTTAAACAGTTGTTTTTTTTTTTTGGATTTGTTTCAGAATTTCTATATTCCAAAACATCGATCATATGGTCTCGATCATATGACATTCGATGTTTCGGAATTTCGAGATTCTGAAGTAAATCCATATATATATATATATATATATATATATATATATATATATATATATATATATATATATATATATATATATATATATATATATATATATGTCTATATATATATATATATATATATACATTCTACACATCGTTTTGTATTATTTTTTGTATGTTTGTTACCTTAAGTACATAAAAATATTTCATCACAAATTCCCTATAAAAGCCTTTAAACAGCTTATGTAAATTCAACACACTCTTAGAGCAATAGCAGTTACGTCCTGTTTTTCTGAATGTATTTAATTTCAGCTACCAGCATAATTCTATTTTCTCCAACACAATCTTGTTGTCCCCTTCAAGCTCATCCATCTCCACACAGTCCAGAATGATAAATTTGAAACCAGAATGTCGAGGGTGTTCTAATAAGCATTTGGATAAGGTGTTCCCCTGGCATTTATGCCTGATGTCAGACAGGTAACCTGAAATCCTCTTTTTCAGTTTATTCAAATTCTTACCCACATAAAATGCAGGGCAGTCATTATACTTGGCTCTATATACAACTTTTTCAGTATTACAGTTACCATCTGCTGAAGATTTACCATCTTTTTAAGATGGGGCAATCAAATGCGTCACAATCCATCAAGAACTCACAGAAAGTGCAGTTAGCTGGCCCACATATTTTAGTGCTCATGTCATCCTGGTGTTCCTTAATTTTCTTTTACACATAGCTGCGTATGCTTCTGCTATTTTTATATACAAAAGTAGGGTGTTCTCCTACAACCCCTACAAGCTGCTGTCAGTGAGGATGTCCCAGTTCTCCTCAATAATGGCTTTAATTGCATTGAAATTACAGGTGTAAGTTAGAATGCAACTGCCCTTACTTTTCTCTTATTTTGGGTTAGGGTGGCCTTGTTGCATAATTCTACCAAATGGCTTATTCCACACAGGGTCATTGTTTGTTTTAGACTCTCTAACAGGATCCAGGATCACGTGTAACATGTTTGATTCATCTCGTCATTTCCAAGATCATTCATATTTTTGATAAAAAGGGCCCAAACTGTGACAATGGGTGCTAATCTGTAGCCTTGTGATTTTATTACATTGTGCTTAGTTTTTTACTGAATGCATACTGTGTCTGTGATATAAGAAGGTCACACTTGATGGTTTCCTATATAAGTTACTAATTAATCTTCCTCTGTCTTTATCAATACTGACAGTCATATCAAGGAATTGCACTGACTCCAAGCTGATGGAAGTGGTAAAGTAGGAGGTGGTGTTACTGATGTGGTGGATAAACTCAGTGAGTTTAGACTTCTCATCTTGACAGACAATAAATGCATCATCAATAAAGTGTAGGTAGCTGGTCATAAATCTCTGGTATTCACTTTGCAGCACAAATTCCTCCTCCCATTTGCCTAAGACTACATTGGCCATGCTATGGGCCATAGCTGCACCCATGGCTATCCCCCTAATTTGTTTGTAATCCTGACCACTGAAAATGAAAACACTGTAACTCAACACCAAGTCTATTAGCTTTCCCAAGCATTCAGTTTTCCCTTGTGTAGCATTGTTATTTTTGTTATAATCCTCTTCAATACAGTATGAGTGGAAATACAGTGTATAAGGCTTCAAAATTAATAGTTACCAAAATGATTTGCTTATTTACATACACTTCCTTTATTGTTCTTAAAAAATCAAGTGAATCTAAAATAAAAGATGAGTTCTTTTCAGCAAGAAGTTGTAGAATAAAATCTAAGTATATGGCAGTGGCCTCTGATATAGAACCTTCACTTGTAATAACATGTCTGTAAAGTGGATCTTCCCTATTCTTATGGGGTTTGGGAATCCTGAAAAAGCAAGGTATCTTGGGGTAAGGAGTGTTTAAATAATGAAAAAAGTTTTCACTAATAAGTTCTTCATTAAACATTGTGGTTAGCTTATCTTTCCATTCTACATATGCAGTTTTAACCTCCTCAAATGAATGTTTAAAATAAAACTCAGTTGTGTTCAGCATGTTCTCTGTTTTCATTATATAACTGTCAGTGCCCCCACCCTTGTCGGCCTTCATAACATGTCTAGTTGTATCACTGCACAAATTCTTAAGTGCTAATATCTTGTCTATTGAAATATTATAAAATGTGCTTTTTGGTGTTTTTTTGAGAGCCTTTCTTATGTTGAGTTCATGTTTTGTCTTGAAGGCCGCAAGTGTGGGATGCAGTGGGGGAGCAAAAACTACTGGGTCTTTTCATTTTTTCTTCAACATGTTTATCTTCACCTGTGTTATTTTTCCTTTGAAAGACAAATTTCAAATTCAACTTCCTCACATATATTTTTAAATCAGTGATGGTCTGTGTCTCATTGCTCTTTCATAAGCTATGAATGTAAGTCATCTGTTAAGTACCTTTTCTTCAAGTGCTGTCAGTGTGGTTTCTTCAAATGATTCCAGATCTTGGAGGCTAATTGCATCTGCAGGCTCATGGCCTGATAGGTAGAAGTTGTTGTTCCCCAGGTACTTTCTCTCACCCCTGTCCACTGCTTCCTCCTCCAGTTGTCCTGGTCCTCCCTCTATGGGTTCAAATGGTAGCTTGTTTCTTCTCTCTGGAACCTTGGTCGCCTATTTCTCTGGTTGTAGTTGTAATTGCTGTGATGATAATTCTTATTCATGTGTACTGGGTTCTGGTGATATCAGCCCTGGGGGTTGAATTGTGGCTGGGTAGGATTCTGGTGTTCTCTCATATCCATCTGTGGGATTTGATGCCATTGGTCAGTCCTCCATTTGTCAGTCCCTCATTTAGCTGTCATTAGTTAGCCAAAAGCAATTTTAGTTAAAAGTCAGTCTTTTTATATCTATGTCATGCTGTTTTAATACCTGATTTTTAAATGTGGGTTGCAAATAGATAAGTATTGTTTTCCATAACTCAGATTTAGTTTGATCTAATCAGTAGTAGTGTGTGGGTGGGTACCTGCTGTTCTTAAATGCACTTTTACAGCCCTGTTTATATTGTCTACCTGTAATAGACTGATTTAAAACTAAAATATTTTCCACACCTACTTCTAAGTTTATAAAAGCTGATATGTTTAACATTGTAAAATATTTCTGATTTTTTTTTTTGTTACTGAGGATAGCTTGTCTGTGACGAATAAATGCTTGTTGCTTTGGAACACTACCTGGATTTCAAGATTTTTGGAAATTATTCTGACTGAGTTCATCAACAAAATTTTAAGACTACTGTTTTTTCTGTTTTTTTTATTTTTTCCTCAACACTCATGTGGGTGAGGTTGGAGTTAGAAAGAATCCTGTGCTTGTTCATTTTTCTTTAATGTTCCTATATGCATTCCCACACTTTCCACTGACTCACAAGGTACTTCTGAAAGTTCACAGAGAAATGCCAAAGTTCATTAGTGAATGTTTTTTGCCTTTTTCCCACTGTTGTGTGACCTCACAGGAGTGATATATCAATATCTATATCTATCTATATATATATATATATATATATATATATATATATATAATTAGCAGGGGGTGTGGGATGCAACTTCTCGCATGGGGGGGTGCAGGGGTACTTGCCCCTAGAAAAACTATTGAAAAATATGACAAAACTGAACCACATTTTGTCAGATTTTTTATAGGGGGGAGCACCCCCTGCCCCTCAATTTGGGAGGTTGCACCCCCACACCCTTTGTTAATTATAGATGCCAACTCCAAGCTCACACAGCAGAGGGGAAAGGCAAAAACCTTCCATAGTATAACTTTTATTTTGTCAATAGATTGCATTTATTTATTTTTACTGTTTCAACATTTTGCAGTGTTAATATTATGCAGTCTTTTGACTGTCCATGCACATGTGTGTGTGTGTGTGTGTGTGTGTGTGTGTGTGTGTGTGTGTGTGTGTGTGTGTGTGTGTGTGTGTGTGTGTGTGTGTGTGTGTGTGTGTGCGTGCATATGTGTATATTATAGGTAGATAGCAACGGAAAGTGATAGATTCCCATGTGTGCGGGAGAAGTAGCTTTTCTCTTTACTGTTGAAAGTCTCTTTATAACAGCAATCTATGGTATTTACATTTAAGAGTGAAATACGGTACAAGCAGGCTGCTCACAGACTTCATGCCACATAATAAAAGAAGCAAAATATAAATAAATATTACAAATAAGTAAATAAAAATAAAATGATACACATTATAGATCACTTGCTCTAATTGTCTGAGTGGCAAAGCAAGCCACAATTTTTTTAACCAATCCAATACAGAGTTGGTACTAATGGATTCGGATGCACAGAAAATATCAAAAAACAGACATTTCCATATCCTGTTTAAACAAATGCAGGCCTATGAATAGCATAATTAAAATATACCTAATATAAAACATTAATAAGTGCTTTATTCCTTAGTGTTGCTGCTTCACAGTACTTGTTTCTCTATTTTTGCTGTCAGCTGGAGCAGTTTTTGTGTGCAGTCATTGTTTACTCCCTAAATCTGCACCTGTTTATTCTGACCACATTGATTTCATGCCATACCCCAGAAATGTGCTGTGGGTAAATTGACATTACTCCAAATTGTCCATAAGAATGCATGCTGTATGGATGAGTATAGTGCATCCTGTGATATGTTGGCGTCCTATTCAGGATTAGTTCCTCCTCTTTTGTTCAGTGAGAGCTGTGATATTCTATGGAATTCCCAAAAATGCAGAAATAGATTATGCAGTAACCATTGAATGAATTAATTGTTTTTTTTTTTCTGATCTTTAACTGCATAGCTACACAAATTAGGAAAACAATCACCCTGCTGTTTTCTTACAACATTTTCAAATATTTCTGACAAAATAGTTATCTGATGTTCAAAGTCCGATAAGAAGTTTACACAATGTGGCATTTCTTCATAAACAGACTTGTTTTAAAATGATTACTAATTATTTTTAAAAAAGACCAGTGAGTAATGCAAATAATCCTTATTCAAACATTAGTGACACTGAATTTACTCACTTACATACTCATACTTTTCCCTCATGACCAAACCATGATGTTTATGTTGTGGCAAAATCTGATATCTGTAATTCTTTAGCAGTGATTATTACTGCATTTTACTAGATTTGCTGCCTCACTTTTACAATATTCCAGAGTAAGTGTGCTTGCCAAGCATACAGAGATTTATTGAATCTCACAAGTACCATTCCATGCCACGGCCCGAGCACTAAACGTGAACTTCATCACACACTTTCCAAGCCAGGTAACTCAGCATGTTAAAATAATGGTCATCCATCACAGCCTGAAATATGACTTTGTTCACCTATAACCAGGAAATTGTCCTCCAAGAACTATACAAGACAGGCATGCTACCCTCCGATTTTCTCTATTTCTGGGGGGAAAACGCTGCTCAATGGGTTGCCATTTTCAGAAATTTTCCTTGAGGTTATTTTCTATTTAGTGTAATACTACTACTTCACATTGCCTGCTGTGAAGAAAAATTCTAAATGCTTTATGAAGCAGGGTCCATCTGTAGACCTAAAGTTATTGAAAATTACCTAGTAAACTTTCATACAGGCTAGGCAACAGTCTTGTTTTCACTAAAAAGAGATGGAAACATTCTGAAGGATTCAGAAGTATTTAAATTTAACATTCATTCTTTACATCATTGCAAAAAAACATATTCTTATATCCTCATTTCACTGTTTTATGAGGTATGAATGAAGGGCAGCTGTTCAGTAACCCTACAAAAGGTCGTTCCTTATTACCTGAAAAATATATCCTCCACATGCATTGCTTTATTTATCTTTTTTGTAAACCAAAACAGGTTTTAAAGATTATGTAATTTTAGTTTCACAGATTCATTCTCTTTATTCATGATCACAATTGCTTCCCCCTTAGTGGTTTTATCAACCTTGCCCTTCATTTTTAAGGTACTGTACTCCAGTGTGATATTTTCTATATACTGACTGACCCATACTGTACTATTGGACTATTTATTTCAAAGGCAGGTGGGTATATAGGGTGGATTAAAAGGACCCCTTTTACATCCTTAAGCAATTGCAGAAACAATGGATTGTACGTAATATAATAAAAGAAATAATTTTGCATCTTTAGTTCATTGTAAAAACAATGTGTTACATGTAATATAGTACAAAATAAGTATTTAGTTGCATGACTTCTGAGTGAAACCAAGCAAGACATAAAGGAAAACCAAGAACTAAAATTATATGAAAGTTTATGAATTCACTTTTAGGCATAGACATCTAAATAAACTTTGTGTAGCTGAAGAGAAAACAGTTAGGGAAAGGTCACCAGGGCAGTTGCTTTTCTTTATAATAAACTATAGTAAGTATAGTAAACAAGTCTGTGGAAAGCACAGCAATTGCTTAAGATCAGAGACTGGAAGTATATTCAGGAAGGTGTTGTACAGAGGAAATAGTGTATATGTTGGACTCCCTGTCTTAATCAAATGTAAATATGGGGAAGTTGTAAATCAGCTATAAACTGGTAAAAGATTATTTCTATGGGGAATCAAAGGTTGACCTTTGCCCTCAAACCTCAAAACCCCATAACCTTAATGAGAACATGTTTGTATAAACAAGTTTTATATTTTGGTCACTCTAGATAACAACACTACTTTTAAATCAAACAAGATGCATATGTTTATAAAGGAAGCTGGGTGGCACTGATTCATTGTCCTTCCCTTGTCGTACTATGAAACAGTGGATGCATACAAAGTCACGAAAAGTGACAAATTCCATTGAAGTGCATCATGCAAGTTATATGAGCACAGAACATTACAACTGTATACAACACCAATGCAGTGGGGCCATATTAATTAGCCACATTTTTATTATTTTATCAGAAATATATATATTTCAGGATATACATATGTGAAGCTTAAGCAAGCTGATATAGTCAATAGCGGTGAGAAGAAGTGTTGGAAAACATGCAAAAAAAGAACATAAAAAAATATATAATGCAGGCATAAGAAACAAGAAATATTGGTAAACATTTATATACTGAGGTACTTATGAAGATGTACTTATTCTGTCTTTGATAGTATACATTTATACACACAGGCACCTATATGAAGATGTATTTTATCTTTTTAATTGCATCATATGCTTCTCTGAGTCTATTCAACTGACTTATGCTCTAGCCAAGGCACTCATTTTGCCAAATGCAACATTGCACATAAGTTAAACAGGTCATTTGTAATATACTAACAAAAATCCACATTTTTAAAGTTTATAAATATTACCATTCTCCAAGCAAGAATTTCATCAGAACATGAGAAGCTGGTTTAAACGTAATGAACAATCAACATTTTTGTGGCTTTATAATTGAGATGATTTATGGAATACATATTTTATTTTTAGTGGCCTTTCAAGTTGTAGTAATGTTATTTCATTTTAAAACTGGAACGGGTTAAAGGACTGCACATCCAGTTCACTGCATTAGTCAAAAAGAAATACTTTCCTACTGCCCCACTGTCATCTTGGCAAGAAACAGGAAGAAAATGATATACTGATAACATTGCTTTATTGTTCCTGCAGGTCCTAACCTCAACATGTTACATCTGTATCTTCTGTCTCAAGAAGTTGCTTTCTTTTCATCAAACACATTCCAGAAGTCAGCAGTAAAAGCATTGACAAGACGAAGCAGATTGATCCATTAACTCTCACTCACTGCTAACAGTTCCTTGGCTGAACTCTAACTCTGCATTCCTCGGCCTCTGATTTGCTGAGTTAAAACATGTTAAAGGGTTTTTGCCAGGCTTCTGTTTATTGCTACTGCTTGTCATGTGTTGGGGAAAAGCTCCACAGATGCCATACCCTTTTGGCCTTCTTAAATAATATAAAAGTATATCACTTTACTGTGGGGAAAAGGTGCAATTCCTGTCCACTTTTAATTAAAATAATAAAATTAGGGAATGCTGATCTCAGACTGCAAACAATAGTTTTGGCTTTTAAGCTGCAAAGAAAGACTTGCTCACGCATGTCTATGCTTTGAATGAAAAGTGTTGAAATGCTTCCATTATATAGCTGCAATGCAGATTGCTGAAAAATAAAGGCTGTGCAATCATGAAGCAGGATTTAACTAAGATGTATGCTTTTCTTTCTGTGATGCATCCAGTTTGACTCTCTAATGTCCTTATAATTATGGGAGCAGAAAACCTTGAAGTATTCATCACTGAAAATATGCTTTCCAGTGCTGTATCAAGAACATTAATAAAGATATTACTAAAAATGCAAGTAGGCCAAATGGCATGCTACTTCCTTTTAGATTTTTGACAGCTGTACAGAATCATATTTCTGACAATCACAATATTCCTTACATATCATCTCTGCCTGTACTTAACTTTCATGTTTATCAAGTAATGTGCTTCAAGCTACAGTGAAGCTTTTGCTTCATATTTTCATGCTGTTGATGTCTATCATTACATGGTTTTGTTTTATTTTAAAAAAAGTACTCCTGTTTTTTTTCCCCTTATTTAGGGAGAACTTAAAACTCGAGTCTTGAATGAATGTCTGAGCATGAATCTCTGAGAACACCAAGGGTGAAACATATCTGTTGAGGCTTTCACAATTTTTATGGGAGATTAGAGACAGCACATGCAAAATAATCACCACATACTGTTGCTGGCACAAAACAATAACATTAAAGGAACAGATCCTAATGTTCACAACAATAAAATCATATCTGCAGGATGCTGTCTCTGAATGATAATTGCAGGATGAGCATAAGAAAGCACTTATCATAGAAATGTCATATTTAGATAGTTTTATTTCCTTCTCACTGAAAGCTTACATTATTGCTAACCTTGTTTACAGACATCTTTTCATCTAAAACATACGGTCAGGGTCTTGACATCTCTTACTAACATGCAATATTTTATATTAGCATTTTTGGAGTTAGCATGTAATGCCTTAGTATAATATTTTGATTCCAGGAAAAGGGTATTTTTACATCCAACATCATGCAATATAAATTATAATAGCATTTTATAGAAATGGCACATTTAAATGGAATACTTTAGCAATTTCTATGCAGTTGTATAAACAGTGGTGGAGAGATTTTGCACCCAATATACAAAGAGAAAAAATGTTTCAGTATGCATTTATACCTCAAAAGACCATCTTTGGGACTACAGTTAGACTATTCCTTTACCTTTATGAATTTTTAATCACATTTGCATGCCTCAATAAATGAATGTTGGAGCAGTTTTTTTTAATATATAACAATTGACCAGAAGAAATGTTTTCCCTTTGTATTTGTTAATGAAGGTAGAGCATTGATCCCACCATATCCTCTATTATTTAATTATAGTACATGCAATGTAACTATATTTAAAATCAGTTTTATTTCTTGTATACATTAAGGCAGGGTATATCTTGCAAATAAAGAAATTACAAGAGATTTAGGCATTTTAAAGCTATTTCTTTTCAAAGAGAAAACAGGGTTCCAATTTAAAGCAGTAGTACTTAAAGCTTACATGCTCATTCTGGTCTAGTAATTATATCCCAGATGACTGAAAAGTAAGGATATTCATGCCAGTGCTCAAGAATAAAGGGGATATCCACAACTGTGTGCAGTACAGAGATCAAACTTCTATCACATTGCATGTTGCATGCAAGTTCTGGAGAGGGTGATTGATAAACGGATATGCAGAGTAGTAAAATGTAAGATGGGAGATGAGCAGTTTGGATGCAGAGCAGGATGCAGCAGAACTGACCCAATGTTTTCAGTTAGACAGATAGTTGAGAAGAAGCTAGAAATGAAGAAAGAGTCCAACTAGACATTCCTACACTTGGAGAAAGCATATGACAAGGTCCCAAGAAAGCTGATCTGGGCAGTACTGTGGTGGTTTGAAGTCCCAGAAACATTGGTAGAATTAGTGCAAACTATGTAAAGGACTCAATGATTCAAGTACGAACAGTGGTCAGCCTCACAAAGGGGGTTCCCAGTGGAAGTGGGTGCACACCAGGGTTCAGCTCTGAGCCTACTGCTGTTCATACTGGTGATGGACTACATTAGCAAACAAGTTGGAGGGGACAGATCAACAAAGTTACTGTATGCAGATGATGGAGCATTACAGGCAGACTCTGAGCAAGAACTTCAGCAAAGGATAGGGTAATAGAATGCAAAATGTAAGGCACATCAGATGAAACTAAGCACAGATATGACAGTTGTAATGGCAACAAATTGGGGAAATCAGAAGAAGCTGAGAATTGAGATAGAAGAGAAGACAGTGGGACAGGTAAATAGCTTAGCTTCAAGTATCTGGGAGGGGTGGTTGAGGAGAAGGGAAGCATGAATGAAGAGATCAAAGCTAGAATCAGAGGGGCTGCAGCCAATTGGCATAGAGTCTCAGGTGTAGTCTATGACAGAAGAATGCCAAAGAAGCTGAAAAGTAAGATGTACAAGACAGTGGTGCAACCAGTACTACTGTATGGTACAGAAACCTGGGCCATAAAGGCAGAGCAGATGAAAAAGTTGGAGGTGATGGAAATTAATTGCCTGAGAAGGGTGGTAGGATGCATACTGTGGGACAGACGAAATAATGAGGGTGTAAGAGCAGAAGTCAAAGTAGCTACAATTGCAGAAAATATCAAAGAGAACAGATTACAGTGGTTTAGACACATGTCCAGAAAAGCAGAAGACAATCTGGTGAAGAAGATTTGGGACAGACAGGAAGAAGGTAAGAGGAAACGAGGATGTCCAGCAAAGAGGTGGATGGATTGTGTAAAAGAAGATCTGTGACAGTCAGGCATGAGTATTGAAGAAGGCAGGAGTGTGGCACTGAATCAAGAGAAATGGTGACAGTTAACACGTTTCCCCGACCCCATGTAGAAAAAAATGGGAAAAGGGGGGCTGATGATGATGATGATTATGATGATGATGATGATGATGATGATGAATTATTGAAGATTACATGTTCATTTTGGTGCATCAAGAAATAGTGCAGATTTCCTTGAAATTTCATAAAACTCTTATTAGAAGGTCACAAGCAGGTAACTGTCTGAATTCATCATTTTTTTGCTCGGGAGAACCCACCTCAAACACCATCTTGCTCTTTTACTATTTATTATAACTGTCTGTAAGGTAGCTATTACCCACAGAAAGGCCAGTAATCACTTTTTTCATAATAAATTATTTGATTTTCCCAAGCTCTGTGGCTCAGAGGGAAGGCACCCTGTCTATGACACAGGTATTCTGAATTGGATAAGGGAGTTAGACTCTGGAGGAACTACGGGAGAAATAAATGAGCATCCAGCATCAGTTTTATTTAATTGGATGAGGTTATAAGTATGTTTTACCAGACAGCTTTGGCACTCCCCAATGGATGCTGGTAGGTGTTTGCATGGCTAGAGGCAAACTATCAAACCTTAAGTAGCAGGAAGATGAAACTGATGTTCCTTGTGGTGATGCATGTGATGTCACTGAGTACTCCAGCATAGTTAAATTACTCTTCTAGCATTACAAATAAATCTCCTCCACAGCTGCATGTATGTTATCTTATTTCACAATTTTAATTCCTCAAGGCAGGAGATAATATCTTTAGAACACAACAGAAAGATGTCACATTGGAAGCAGATGACCCACAGTTGAAAGAAATAGTGCAGAATCTCAACACTCCCTATAGAAAAGGCACAAATGAGAATTATGCAAACTGCAAGATGTTTCTCTGTAGAAGGAGGGAGAAATTACAAACAGAATTTATTATTCACTTAGTGACTTTAAAATAAGACAGCTACATTTCTGTAGCATTGCCTGAATTGTTCTAAATAAAACACATCTTTCAGAAAAGAATAAGATCCTCAGTTCACTTCTTAACAAAATTTCAAACTGCATCCCCATCCACTAAAAAATCATACTGGCATATCTTAATAAAGTAGTGAATTAAACTCTTATTATTTTAGA
Source organism: Protopterus annectens (assembly GCF_019279795.1). Classification (NCBI taxonomy): domain Eukaryota; kingdom Metazoa; phylum Chordata; order Ceratodontiformes; family Protopteridae; genus Protopterus; species Protopterus annectens. The sequence goes on along the minus strand of NC_056727.1, from coordinate 371,729,083 downwards.
CGGAAATACCATGGTCTGAAAAGCTATCATATAAAAGTTCTTATATTGCCTTACTTGTTTCTATGAATATGCAAAAAAAAAGTTATTTGCCATTCATGGGTATATGCATTTACATAGCTGCTCAAGTAGACATTCTTGAATAAAGGATGAAGTTGAGAAGGCTGACCTTAAAGTATGTTTAAATAACATCAAATCTAGATACAGTTTAACACAAACTATTTATGTTATTAGCAGAAAGGAATGACACATGGACACACACACACACACACACACACACACACACACACACACACACACACACACACACACACACACACAGTTTTCTTTAAAAATATAATTATAAAGATATTTCTTGTAGATTTATGTCAGAAAACTAGCTGCATAAACAACAAATGCCCCAAAAGTAGATACAATAGCAATACCACCATAGTATTAATCTGTTGTCATTAATAGAAATATAACATAATACATGCATAGAATAGAAACAATTCTGAAATATAATAAACATTGAACTGTTGTTTTTGCAGAGGGATTTTTCATCTGCATCCCTATTCTGGTGGCATTGCACCTGTAACACCTCACTTTAATATATTCCCTGCATGGTCACAGACCTATAGGGTAAAAGAAAAGTACCAATTATAGGTTAAACTTATTTTCTGATATCCTTGTTACCAAGTACAAAATGTACAAAATGATAGACATATGCCATTAGACTCCAAAGAGAATAACAGCACATTTTGCATACAATGAGAACTGCTTTTTAAATACCAGTACTATTATCCACAATATTTACAGCTTTGCTAAGATAACATGCTCCCTATTACTGCTACATTCTTCTATAACAGGGGAGTTTTATACAGTTCAATAATAGATTATTTAATTTGTCAATACATAGTTGATCAGAACTTGGTGATTATGCAAAGCAGAGCAGAAAGTCCCATTATCCATTTACTCTTATGATCATTCAAGCCACAAGAAGAAATTGTAGACTGTGAATAGTCAGAATGAAGAAACATCTAAAATCACAGGAGAGACTTCCAAAAGTAGGTTGTTAAGTTGCACAAATATTGCAAAGAGGTGTAGAAGAAAAACAGTGGGCTCAAACAACCATATATTTTGGAAGATTTCTCCAAGACTAAATAAGATATTGGTGAAGGAATTAATAAAAGTAAATTTATAATGAAATTTCATTGAACTAATTGGTTTGAAAATGAGTATTGTGATATGAAAAATGTGGGAACTGAATAAAGATCTGTGCTTTTAATGTTTATTGATTAGTTACAGAAAATAAAAAAAAACAGCTATAAGAACCTAAAAAAACCCACTGCAGTTGGTGTAAAAATGGGACTTAATGCAATAGGAAATGCATTATGATGATAAAGCCAATAAATTATGACAGTAGATGGCCTGTGAAATAGAGAAGAGATTATTTAGAGATGAATGGTACACACGTATCAAAAAATAATATGTCTACTTTAAGGGGAAAAACACAAACCCAACCATACAAAACATCAAATCACAAAACAATAAGGAGATAGTAACAGAAAAGTGGAAATACTATTTTAGTAAGAAAGTCAATTACCACATAAGGAAACTGAAAATCAAAAAATATCCCAGAATAAACGTCATTATCTGTGACATTTATAAGACAGCTAAAGACAACTTGGCAGGAATAATTAGCTATTAGATTCAAAGACATATCAAAAATCTAAATTTCATAAATGTTGAAGAGAAAGTATCAAGAGCTCAAATTATTAAAATAAGAGAGAAAATAAATATTAGTGCCTTCTGTACAATTATACTCCTGGATACCACATTGAAAATCAACTTACCATTATCTTAGAAGATGTGAAAAAAAGGAAACGACAAGAACTCAGAGCCTTAGGAAAACCATTCCATAAGTAAAAACTAATACATTCCAGCACAGAGTGGGCCAACCAAGCAAATACACAAAGCCAGGCAAGAGTGGCAATGAAAAAATGTAATCCATCCATGTTCTAATGATGTCCTTTTGGGACAAAAATGCTTAACTAACTTTCTATGTGGTATATTAAAGACTGATTTTTTTTTTTTACTGGATTATATATTTTTTTTCATTGACACTCTTGCCTGCCTGTATGTATTTGATTGGTTGCTCTGCTCTATGCAGGAATTTATAAATGACAAGAACCGGTTTATAAAAGTTACAATTTAGTTTTTAAATAAGACATCCCAGCAGAATTATTTTCTTTTACATTTAACAGAAAATATGCCCGTCTTCACAAACAACTATGATTTTTTTTTTATTTAGGCTTAGAAACAGCTTTTCATAGTCTTAATGAATGCAAATTGTGGGAGATAGAGAAACTGTAGGATATCAAAAAGAGCTTGTCAATGTGTGAATGTTCATGTGTAGTAACAGCTGGACAAGAGTACAGATAGCACCAAAATATAAATTAAGGTAAAGTATTCATATAAATAGTGGCATAAGAAAAGGATACACTATGTCGCCATGGTCCTTCATTATTTATATAAATGAGGTGACTGAAACAATTGCAGATATAGATAAAGATATTCAAAAAATAAAGTCAAAAGTCTAGTCATAGCATCTGTAAAACTTGTTATTGAGCTTTTCAGCACTTGGTGAAAAATAAAACAAGTAGTAAAATAATTTAAATTAAAGATAAATATATCTAATTGTGATGGCCTCTCTTTACCCTGGGGCCAGTAATCAAGGAGCCTCAATCCTCACCACTGACACTGGTGAGACATGGTCACTAAAAACAAGAATGGATTTACACAGTACTTTTCAGATGCAGTTCTCTGCATCGAGCACAATTTCCCCAAGAGCATACAAGGAACAAGTGCAAGACCTAAAACTGGACTTTCTGTCTCTCCAGATTCCAAAGAAGACTCACTTTGGAGCACTGTATCCCAGTTCCAAGTAACTGGCACACCCACACCTGGGTATTTGATTTTCATACACACACACACACACACACACACACACACACACACACACACACACACACACACACACACACACACACACATTTCTGGGAAAGGCTGGCATAGATTTACTAGCTGTGCCCCTTTCTGTTCAGACAATAAGATAACTATACTGCCACCAGTCAGTCACTATCAGGCTCTTAACAAGTGTATCAAATTATACTGCGTAAAATCAATGCTAGTATAAATGGTAGAGTGTAACCCAAGTAGCAAGGCTTTTCAGAGTGGCCAGGGCATCACTAAAATAAGCACAAATGCTCTCAAGATGTTAAAAATAATCTCTAAAAGGCCAGCCACAATGACAGGTTTAAAAATATTTAATAATAAATAATAAAATAGAAAACATGAAAATTTTAATTATCTAAGTGCAATAAACATCAGGGTTTCAGTCACAGGAGAAATAAAAATAACACAGTTGGACAGATTCAAACAGATGCAGAAAAAATACTACTTAGCTAATTTCACTGTATTTCCAGACTGTCTAAAGAATAATTGTTTCCTAGCTAACTTAATTAATTCTGCAAGGCAAGATGAGATGCTGAGAAGCTTACTTCCACTAGGCAAGGTGATGAGTTTCCAACTTACATTGATTTGAACTCAACTGACTGACTGTAATAATTGTCATAGACCCTTTATATCAAGTTCCAAAGAAAACAAAACAAACTTCTGTGAGAGTTCCATCCTCACAGTGCTGATTATAGAATGACATCACATTTGATCACCTGACTCTAGTACAGTACACACTCAGAGCTTGCCTAAGATCTGTTGCAGTATTTGAAAATTATAGAACAATTTCAAAAAATTCTACTCTTCTCTTCCAGAATTATTTGTTTAAACAAACATTTAATTAGTTATAGTAACACTGTTGATACAATTTTACCATAAGCATTTGTACAAGTCAGTGTGATAGTCAAATGATAGAAAATTGTTTACAAAACTCCAACTAGTTATGCTGGCATATGTTACACATCCACTGCCCTATCCTCCCTGATGCAGATGGCAATACCTCACATTGTCACGCTAACAACAAAATAATGTTATTTAACTTGAAGAAAATCATATTAAACTTATATTTATAAACAGTGTTCAGAACAAACTGAAATGTATGTGTCTTAGCCTGATATCTGCTAATTAAAATTCTTTACAGCTACATATACAGCATTTGAAGCTACAAAATGAGACAAATGTATATTCTCTATAGTAGTTTGACTCCACATACAGTGGATATCAAACTACTTCCCTAATTATACCAATAAAAAGGCAGTATAAACAATATAATATTTCATGGAGTCAGATTATGGGGTATTAAGGAAAATAACTAACTTTCAAAAAAGTTTATGTGCTTTTGTGACACATCTTTTTGTTACCTACATCTTTTCAGGCCTCATATTTGTGGGAAAATTTTGATCTGCTCAGCAATGAAGGACTAGCAGAGAGAATAATTCTAACTAATCGGTTCAAGAGAGTTAGATTAACAGAGACAGAACTACTTTTTGCTCCCTACCTTCCCACAGCTGACCTTCAGCTGCCACGATCTTCTCTCCTCATTTACCAAGTTTAAAGGTACCTTACCTTTCCCCCGGCTCATCTTGACCATTTTCTGCATCTGTTAAACACATCAGGGACCCTTGTGCAGTATCACCAAGCTATCAGGGAGTGTATCCCATCCCCATCACCCCATGACAGCCCTGAAATCTCAATGATGGCTGCTTTCAGGAGGTGCAAACCAGCTTCCATGCATGCACAGCTGTCAGATCAAGCATTATACTGTAGCAAGGAACTCATCAGGCTGCGAATGCTTTTGCTGCAGTGAGCCTAGGCAGCCTTCATCCACCCAGGATGGTTGATCCACTGTTGGCTACTAACTCCCATACGTATCCATCTAGTCTTTCCAGCCTTCATGCAGCTAATCAAACATGGGTTGGCTTGGTTGTGGTCAAGGCTTTAACCCTCTGTACCACATGGGCAGAAACCAGGGAGAGAAAAAGAAAATTATTGAAAGTTTTGTGGTAGAAGGAAAGACATACATATCAATATACTGTGCATAAATTCTATAATTCTGTTCTCAAACACAACAGATTACGTAGAAATTTATGAAATCCTACACAAAACAGTTTGGTTTCACAAAGTGGGAGATAATTTGTGGTAGAGAAGACAGAATTAGAAATAATGACCTCAGAATATTTTGACATGAACTTACAGTATCATTATATATGTTATTCACTTGGTCATTTAAGTATAAGGTGATTCATCAGGATTGGAAACATGTGCTTGTTAAATCCATTTTTAAATGAAAGGGGAACAGGACAAAGATTTGTATGGAACCATAACTTTAATTTCTTGTTGGGGAAAAATCATGGAAATCGTTATTTTGAATAAATTATTCTCAGAAATGGAAAGGTTGGGACTTGAAGCCATATATCAGCATGCACATAATGAAAATAAACCTATAACTACCTGTTGCACGATGTTCTTTAATAGTATAATAACAGCTACAAATGAAAAATTATGCTGTGATGCAATTTATAAGACTTACCTTCAGCCTTTATTTATTTTATTTTCATTTGTTAGCAGGGTTGGTGGGCTGGTCAAAAGACCCATTTTAGCCACAGCTTGGTCCAAGGAGGAAAGATACTATACATAAATGTAATATTCATATTCAAAAGTTTATCTAGAGGAGAAAATTAACAACAGAAGATAAACAACCATTGATAGGGTCATAAATAAAACATTGATCAATAAACTAGAACAACTAATGTAATCTTAATAAGATGGATAGATGAATGGCTCACAAATAGGGCATTGCAAATGTCATACAGCAACTAGACAACTAAAATTCATGGTTATAGTCAGGGTGTCCCACAGGTCTCTCTCCAAGGTCCATACTTGTTTAGGATGTATCTATCAGATCAATTTTTTTTCATCTGAAGTGTTCTATACTCTGCATGCAGATTAAGTGAAAATTGGTAAACCGATTATATATGTTACAGAATTGTCATGTCTGCCAAAGAAATTGATTAAACTGACCTTTTGGGTACAGAAGAATAATATGCTGATAAATACATCATAACATAAGCAAAGGGTGAATATTTAATAGAGCACACAGAGAGTGAAACTGCAGATGTATATAAGGACTTGGGTATATGGTTAAACTGAGTTTTCTTTTCTCTGATCATCAACCAATTGGTTAATGATAGTTTTAAAGCTATAGACTATATAAAAATATAATGACTAGGGAATTTGAAATTATGAAATTATTATTTGTAAGCTGCATTAAAGCTGCACCAAACTAGAATACAGCATATTAATACAGAGACCTTATATAAAAACTAGCATGTCTAGCATGAGTAAGTTGGAAAAAATGCAGAGGAAATACATCAAGGACAGCCACAGATGTGAGCATTTAAGTTACTAGGAAAGATTAAAATATTTGAACTTGTACATTGTCTCATATAGATAGTTAAGAGGAGACCTTATTCAGGTATATGGGGCAACTATCTCTGGGAATATTTGGGGTTATCAAAGAGTAGTAGAGCTGTACAAATTAGTTGTCTGAAATACTAGCTGATGCTTGGAATGGACTACCAAATTACATTAAGGCAAGCACTAGTTTAGATATTTTTAAGAATAACTTAGACACTTATTAAGGGGGTGATTGTTTTTGTATATTGTCAGGCTGGAAGGGCATAATTACCCATGAGAAAAATATTTCTATACATGAAAGCATGTAAAGAAATTGCCATTTTACATCAAAAACTCAGAAGATGTGAGAAAAAAATATTAGAAATACATGGATTTTTGTATCTAAAGCATTATATTAGCCTTAGAGAAAAAATATATAAAACACAAATCTATTTTATTAATTCATAAGGCTGCTTAGGTTTAATCAACTCACTCATGATCAATGAAGTCATGGTACACTTGTGATGCACAGTTTTTTCACATATAAAGTCTCCTTACGCTTCTTTGAAGTGGAGCTCTGCCTTCACTCCCATGAACTATAAATATTCTTCTTCTTCAGGGATCATAGAAACTTAGAGAAAATACATTTACGGACACAAATAACCACCTAATTGTAAATATGTATATATAAAATATAAAAAGAAATAATTAAAAAAAGAAAATACAGAAATCATGTGACCCATTTGCTTTTGCAGCAAAAGTTAACTCTGCAAACTGCATACACAAATACACCATACTTATCTAGTATACGTATATGGATCCCTATCAGCTGATCGAGTTTTCAGAAACTTGAAATTCATATCAGTGAGAAGATATGATAGAATTTCTGAAAACCTGAACCTTTTGAATGGAGATCGGGGTACAGTGACGATCAGGAAATTTATCATTTTCCTCAATGTAGTGCATTCTCAGAGTTGGTGTATTTTCTTTGCAAGGGATGTGGGAGGCTTCCCCCTGCAAAAATGTAAAAAAGGATTGATTTTTGTGTTTTTTTTAAATTTTTGAGTTTTCAGAAATTCAATCATATTGTTCCGCCGATATAAATTTCGAGTTTCTGAAAACCCGATCTAGTGACATAGATATATTGTTAATAGGGGGTATGATGAACGAATAGTAAGAAGGGTTACTCATGAAGTCCAAATTATGAGAAAAGGGAGGGCTAAACCATATTTTTCAGAAGCTTTCAGCTCCACCTATGAGTCTAATAGGACAGTGAATAAGATACCTTTTGTTTTTTCTTATGCTAGGGAATTGGAATATATTACGCATTGATGAACAAATTACTCAAGTGATGGGGAATAAACCCTACATTACCTTTAAGAACACTAGAAACTTGAAACGAAGGTTGTGTTACCCTACAGGGACTAGACAAGAAATGAGGACTGATATAGGGGCTGGAACAACTAGATGTGGTGGTTGTAATTTTTGTACTTTCATATAAGAAGGTACTGAATTTAGGCATCCAGATACTAGCAGAGTGTATAGATTTGATGTTAATGCTGACTGCAATTGTAAGAACTTCGTCTACTTAGCGCAATGCATAGTCTGTTCTTCATTCTATATTGGAAAGATGAACAGACGTCTTCGTGAACGCATTAGGGACCACAACTATTGTTACAGGTGAGGACATACATATAGTGCATTAGCTAAGCATACTATAGATAATGGGGTCAGCCATCAGTTTAGATTCAGGGTGGTAGAGCTTGTATATGAAGATGCTAGGTTGAGGGATGTTTCTAATAAAACAGAAACTAGAGAGCTTACTTAGATTATGAGGTTAAGAGCCCATTGCCATGGAACTCATAAACAAAGACATTGGTAACCTCCAAACTCTGGATCCCACCCAGTTCAGGTTTGTGAAAGGCAGATCTTGCCTCCTGAACCTGATCAACTTCTCGCCAAGACTTTTGACACCATCCCCCATTCTGGAATTATAGCTAAGCTCACCAAACTAGGTATAAATCTCTACATCACAAGATGGGTTGCCAACTGGTTTACTGACAGAATCCACAATGCAAAAGTTACAGACTCCAAATCTGACCTCAAAGCAGTGACAAGTGGAGTACCACAGGGTTCCATCCTGGAACCTCTCCTGTTTGGTATCTACTTCTCTAAAGTACAGGCTAACACAGAAGACTTCTGGCTACTAAAGTTCACAGATGACTGCAAACTAGGAGCCATAGTCAAGTTCCCAAATGATGTGGACATCCTACAGAAGGGCCTCTCTGAGACAGATGCCTGGTGTCAGAGCCAAGGCCTCAAGCTCAATGCCAAAAAGTGCAGTGTCATCCCCTTTGGTAAAAACTCTGTACCCATGAACTACCACATAGGCAGCAATCTACTTAACACCGAATGCATGATAAGAGACCTTGGGACCCAGGAGGACAGTAGTCTCTCCTTTGATAGTCACATTGCCACAGTAGTCAGGAAGTCCTTCTACATGGCACACCTCATCATAAAAGGGTTCTCATCCAGGAAAAAAAAGTAATTGTTCCCCTCTACTCGACACTCATTAGACCCATTATATAGAGTACAACGCCCCTTTTGGAATGTACCTCACAAGACATTTGCAGCAGCTGGAAAGGCCACAGAAGTACCTCACAAAGAGGATTACTGGCCTCAAACAAATGCCCTACACTGACCGCCTCAAAAAACTCCAGCTTTACTCCATAGCATATCACCTACTCCGAGGTGATCTCTGCCTAACATATAAAGCTATGTCAAACCCAGAGCTGTTGGCCATGCTACACCTAAAGAAATCCCAATACCTCTGAGCCACATGCTCTAGGGACCTAAACCTTGTCACTACAATAAACAGGACATGCTGGAGGGATAGAGTCCTGTCCCAAAGACTTCCCATACTCTGGAACAGGCTACCCATCTATGTCAAGCAAAGTTCTTCATTAGCACTCTTCAAGAAAAATATTGATGAGTGGATGGGAAATAGGAAATACACCCCGGGGATCAATTCTGTGTCTCAGCTCGACAGTGACACAGGAAAATAACTTTCTTGGGTGGAGTAAGCCAGGGAACCTTGTTGGCTAGGCTTACGTAGGCCCTTGGGCTGATAGCCTAGTACCTACCTATGAACCTATGAACCTATTTAGGTAAAAGGCTCAATGACCATATAGCCATTACAGCTAAACTGAGAAGTAGGAAACTTAGGAAATAAATATAGATGTATTAAATGTCTAATATGTTTTTACAATGTTATGTTATTTTTTTTATATTTTGTAAGAAATATTGTTTATTTTTTAAGTAATACAAGTCTTAACATGTGTACATATTATGTATTATATATCGTATACATATATATATTTTTAGTACATTTTAGCTTTAAAGGTGATGCCTATGAATGATTGGTTCATTTGAATTTTAATGGGTATAAAAGGATGTAACATCATTGTTTGAATTTGGTCTGATGAAGCAATTTATTTGTGAAAGCACTCACCATTTGTACAATAAATTTTCTTGGATTATATTTTTTACTTCTTGACTCCTGCTCCTCGACTTGCCTTAGAGTTTACAATTTGACTTATTTTTGCTGTTTATTGGTGGTTTTTTGTTTGTGTGCATAAATATATATATATATATATATATATATATATATATATATTTATTTATTTATTTTATTTAAATTTTTTGACCGGGAGTGTCCGACTGGACGTGGGTCCATTTTCAACAGAGGCCCGGGGAGAAAAGCTCCACAGTGAAGTAAACAGACAGTAGTCACATTGGATTACATAGCGATTAACAATATATATATTTATATATATATATATATATATATATATATATATAGAGAGAGAGAGATATATATACACACACACACACACACACACACACACACACACACACACACACACACACACACACACACACACACACACATATATATATATATATATATATATATATAGATAGATAGATAGATATGTGTGCCTGTGTGTGTGTCTATGTTCCATAATAACACTATACAACCCCAAGTCTATGAGTCAGAAGTCAAATTATTTGTGAAAAAAATCATTAAAATAAAAATTAAAAAAAATCAAATAAAACAATGACTGTATATGTGTGTGAATGTATGTGTGCATATATACATATGGGTCCACTACAGAATCCTGAAAGCTCATAATCCCGAAGCCCAAAATCCTGAGACCAAAATCCCGAAAATTCAAAATCCCGAAAGCCCAAAATCCTGAAACTCAAAATCTTGAAAACACAAAATGGACATACTGACGTCATTGTGGCTTTGCTATTGTTAGCCCCCCTGTGGTGTTAGGTCATGCGTTGGGTTCAGGTAAGTGTGCGGTTGGTTTTATGTTAGGGTTAGGGGCGGTTTAAGTGAGTTAGGGTTAGGCAGGTTAGGCATGTATGCAATAGTGACAAATATTGGGGTTGGGATTAAGTGAGCTAGGTTAGGGCTGGTCAGGTGAGTGTGCGATAGTGATGGACCTTAGGGTTACTGTTAGTTAGGGTCAGGGTCAGTTGGTAGATATTAGTGTCTTTATATTGACATATTAGCATTATTTGTGTTTTCAGGATTTTGAGTTTCAGGATTTTGAGTTTCAGGATTTTGGGCTTTCAGGATTTTGAATTTTCGGGATTTTGGTCTCAGGATTTTGGGCTTCGGGATTATGAGCTTTCGGGATTCTGTAGTGGACCCATATATATATATATATATATATATATATATATATATATATATATATATATATATATATATATATATATATATATATATATATATATACATATATCTATCTATCTATATATATATATATATATATATATATATATATATATATATATACATATATATACATATACATATACATATATATATATATATATATATATATATATATATATATATATATATATATGTAATATAGATAAAAAAGTGGGCTATGCTCCAAGAGGTAAAAGCTGTGCTTGTGAAAAACGAGAAAAACACAAGGGCAAAAAATGAAGCAGAAACTAACATGCAGATTCCTCTGATTTAAAGCCTCAGCAAACAGTCCATACAACCCATGAATCATAATAGCACGTAGTAGAAATACGAGTAAGCAGTCCAGAAATGTAATAAAATGCGAAATGTCTTTATTAGTGCACTCAGTAGGTAGGTTAGCGCTTTCACAACTTAGCTTCGTCAGAGCATATAACTGAGTATAATCCCAACTTCCATTTAAAAGGGTGGGCAGCAAATCACAAGGTGACACATCATAAACACTCATACTCAAATACAAATCTATAAAACATTTGTTATAAAACACTTATATAAAAAACTTATAATAAGAACAAATCACAGAAATAAATATATTATAGACATATATGAATACGCTAATTTCCAGACAATTAATTATCTTAACTACGCTACAAAATTATAAATGCAGTAATAGTCTATCAAAGTCAGAAACCTTACCCTGATAAAACTCAATTCAGACTTTCCTGTGTGATATAACTAAGAATATATATAAAATTAATTAAATATCTAAATCATTTTTGTTTATTCTCACCTAACCCTAAATCTCCTAGTTCAAAGAAAGGGCTTAAGAGAAACCCTTTCATTCAAACCTTTTCCCGAATCAGCATGGAGCCTAATAATCCACTTAGCCTCCCTTTCTTCTGTTTGATAGCTAATATTACCTTCTCTTGCACTATTTTTAATTACTTCTAAGACCATAAATTCAAAAATATGTTCCTGCCCACTTGACATAACATGTTTAGCCAAGGCATTAGTCAATGTGGCCATTCTAATATTATATAAATGTTCCCTTATTCTATGTCTGAATTGTCTGTCCGTCTTTCCTACATAGAAAGACTGACAGGCAATGCAGACAGCAAGGTAAACAACATGTTCTGTACCACATGTAGCTATGCAATTAAAACTAAATTCTCTTTGTGTATCAGGATGTGTAAATTTATTCCCATCCCTAACATATGGACAATAATTACATTCACCACATGGTGTAGTTCCTGTTCTGCTTACTATTACTTCTTTATCTTGTGTATAACAGAGCAACCTCTTAATATTATTTCTATTTCTAAATCTAAACTTGGGTCTATCTCCTCTATATTCAACAATATGGGGATCTGTCATCAGCACAGCCCAATGCTTCTTAAAAATCTTGGTAATATAATCCTTATCTCTGGTATAAAACATAGGAATTCTAACCATATTATCCTTTACTGCATCCTTCTTCATCTTATATGTTTGATTGGAAAAATAGGGTTTAGCTCTACCCTCTCTCATAATATCAATATCAGAAAGACCTTCATCATCCTCAGTAGGTCTATAGCCATGCTTTTTCAACCTATGTCTCAAATCAACCATCTCTTTCATATACCCCTCTTCTGTGTTATTTAACCTTGAGACTCTCATCCCTTGTCCCTTTACTACGTTATGAAATATATGGTTGGGATGCATACTCTTCCTATGTAGTAACACATTTTTATGACATGGCTTCCTAAAAACCCCCGTAGTGAAAGAGCCATCTATAGACCTCTCTACAAACACATCTAAGAAAGCTATTTTGCTAGAAGAAGCGTTCATAGAAAATTTCAAATAACTTGTGACTTGATTGACATCAAATACAAACCTATTCAATTCTTCCCTAGCACCATTCCAAACAAAAAAGATATCGTCCACGAAACGCTTATAAAAAAGTACATTCCTCTTATATTGTTCCATTATAAACATTTCTGTCTCTTCCCACATAGCTAAAAACATGTTGGCGTAGCTATTGGCACAAGAGGTGCCCATAGCTACGCCATCAAGCTGTACATATGGTGTAACATTAAACAAAAATAAATTACTCTCAAGAATGGTTTCCAAAAACAAACATAACAAATCAATAAATTTGTCATCATAATCACTGTGCTTTTTTAAATAGCATCTCACTGCCACAACACCTTCCTCGTTGGGAATAATGGTGAATAAAGATTGTACATCCAATGTTACAAGTATAAGTTCTCTGTCATTCAAATCACCATTTTCACAAAAAAATAAAAAGTTCTTTCAAGAATTGTTGTGTATCTTTCAAAATGAAATCATTATCATCTATGATAGGCCGTAAATATTTCTCTACATATAAGGAAATAGGCTCAGTACACCATCCCCTCCCAGATACTATAGGTCTCATGGGAGGGTTCATACCATTATTATGTACTTTAGGCAGCCCATGTATAGTAGGCAGAACAGGACTCTCAACATAAAAATACTGAAACAAATCACTTGTTATAATACCAGACTTAGTTATATCATCTAACATGTTCTTCACATAATTCACTTTCATATTGATAAACTCACGATCTACTTGTTTATAAAACTTCTTATCTTCCAACATCTTGTACATGGAACTCCTGTAGTCAATGGTATCCATAACAACAATTGGGCCAGCTTTATCAGCAGGACTTATGCTAATGCTACTATCATTTTGCAATCTAATAAGTGCTGCATGTTCTTCATAACTCAAATTATTTCTCATAGGTTGAGTTTGATAACCACAATTAAAATATTTATACAAGTCTTCCTCTACTAATTTATCAAACGCATGTACCAAAGGATGACTCATGGGCATATACATACTCGATCTCTTAAAGCTGTGGTGCTGTATAAAATCAGCATTACCCATTTCTAATTTCAAATGAACATTTCTAAGAAAAGTTTTAAGATCAACTATTACATCAGTTAAACGACTCATGCATGTAGGAATAAAACCTAGTCCTTTATTAAGGACTGAGCTTTCATGCTTATCTAAAATCCTGTTGGAAATATTCCATATTAAGTTGTCCCTGCATTGCTCCGCATCTTCTTTAGTGTATGCCCATTCGTTCTTTCCAGGGAGAACTTGCGTTTTTGTCTCCCTCGACTCACTGAGCATGCTCGCTTCATACCTCTTTCCTGTACAGTAAAAGGAAGTGGAAACCAAGAAAAATGAATATTCTTGTCGGTTTCTTGCGCATTTATTACCTCTGTCCCATTCGCCTCACAAGGGCGAACTTCTACTGTAAAGGTCTCATTAGTTACAGGGGAGTCAAGCAATTGTATCTCATCGGACTGTAAGACCAAGCAATTACTCTTAACCAGGCCAGTCTCCGTCTGTTCTTTCACAAACGCTTTCACATTTGTATTCGCCAAATTAGGTTGCCTATCAGCTGTGGTATTCAACTCTGTTGAAATACTGTGACCTCTACTAATGGCCACATTAATGATTCTAGACTGCTTCATAGAAGCATTATTTTTTGGACCTGTATCACTTTGTGTAACATTGAGGCCATCAGCTCTAGGCCAAGTGAAAACATTGCCAAGCTTAAAATCCCTCGTGTCTCTATTTTAGCTTTCTTTTGCAATAAGAGTCTTCTTTCATAAACAGATACACTATCCATCATGGCCTCCATAGAAGCATTGACATTGATGCGGTTAAACTGTTTATACAGATCAGCCTGCTGCTTACGGATAGATTCCCTGAGGCCATCCTCCTCAGGTATGTAAAAATCTATCAATAAGGCCATATATTTCGCACTCACCTCCAAATTTAGTATCTGCCATCTCGCCAACAGTTATGGGTATTGAGTTCCTTATGTTGGCATTTTAAGCACACGCAGACCCCTCAGTACAATCTGTTTGGAAATACAAGCTTCAAAGTGCTGCCTCTGCAATTGTAGGTGCTTTAAAGTGATGAAATCTGTTTCCAACTTCTCTACCGCCCTCTTCAGATCTTTGTATTCAGTGTCTACGGCCAAATTACCTGGCTTGCCATATTAGTTTGATATGATAGCAGAGGATTTGTAGTAGTAGCTACCATATTATTAAATCTTTCATATGCATTAATACCTCCGGTTTTCAGCAAATTATCTTGTTTATGTTGACACAGTTCTTTCCTGCTATTCAGCTCGGGATCAGTCTGTGTAACCTCAGGTCTATAATTAAGTTCAACAACTGGGGTCAATCCTTCTGCCATGTCCTCTTGGAGAAGGATTGACTAATGCCTTGGCTAAACATGTTATGTCAAGTGGGCAGGAACATATTTTTGAATTTATGGTCTTAGAAATAATTAAAAATAGTGCAAGAGGAGGTAATATTAGCTATCAAACAGAAGAAAGGGAGGCTAAGTGGATTATTAGGCTCCATGCTGATTCGGGTAAAGGTTTGAATGAAAGGGTTTCTCTTAAGCCCTTTCTTCAAACTAGGAGATTTAGGGTTAGGTGAGAATAAACAAAATGATTTAGATATTTAATTAATTTTATATATATTCTTAGTTATATCACACAGGAAAGTCTGAATTGAATTTTATCAGGGTAAGGTTTCTGACTTTGATAGACTATTGCTGCATTTATAATTTTGTAGTGTAGTTAAGATAATTGATTGTCTGCAAATTAGCGTATTCATATATGTCTATAATATATTTATTTCTGTGATTTGTTCTTATTATAAGTTTTTTATATAAGTGTTTTATAACGAATGTTTTATAGATTTGTATTTGAGTATGAGTGTTTATGATGTGTCACCTTGTGATTTGCTGCCCACCCTTTTAAATGGAAGTTGGGATTATACTCAGTTATATGGTCTGATAAAGCTAAGTTGTGAAAGCGCTAACCTACCTACTGAGTGCACTAATAAAGACATTTTGCATTTTATTACGTTTTTGGACTGCTTACTTGTATTTCTACTAGCTGCTATTACGATTCACGGGTTGTATGGACTGTTTGCTGAGGCTTTAAATCAGAGGAATCTGCATGTTAACTGCTGCTTCATTTTTTGCCCATATATAAATATATATGTATATATATATATATATATATATATATATATATATATATACATATATATATTTAAGACAAAAATAGGAAGCCTCCCACTGAAGAACTGTGTAACACAAAATATCCAAGCAACATTACCACAGTCACCACAACCAGGGTAACAAAGTATACAACACCAATAAAATGGAAGATTTCTTTATTTGGATAAGCACTTTCAGATCTCCTGATCCTTCATCAGATCCATATAAAATAAATCAGGTCTCAACAATTTTTTGAGGAGAGGGTACAAGCAAGGTGAAGTGACCACTGCACAGAGACAAGTACAGGATTTAAGAGAGGACATAGGGAAACTGTATTTATATAGGGAGAATTATATGGAAGAGTTTTCACACAGAGAGGATGGTAAGGATCTTAGAATGGTCCTTATATACTCTAGTGACATTAAGGGGATTTCTAATATGATTAGGAACAACTGGAAGATTCTGATGCTTGATGAGAAAATGAAAGGGATTGTAGGGGAGGTACCTTGCCTTGCCTTTAGAAACAACCATAATCTTAAGCAGATTCTATGTGATAAATATGTGAACTGTCACTCTGTAGTTTTACAAAAAAAGGCACCCACTCATGTCACAGATGTACTTGTTGTAAATTTACATACACAACAGAAGAAAGAGTCTTATTTTAATGTGTATGCAGATTGTACCAGTAGGAATATAGTGTATATGGCTACCTGTGGCATCTGTGACTCCTTTTATGTGGGTAAAACCACGAGACAGCTAAAGGAGAGGGTGTCCAAACATTTGAATGACATTAGGCAGCAGGATATAAAAAAAACTTTTTAAGCATATTAAAGAGAACGAAGACATTCTTTTTATTTTAGGGTAATACAGATATAGGTAATAAGAGAGGGGATGGTGTTAATAATCTTGTAGAGAAAGCAGAAATTTGCTGGATATGTTGGTTGCAGGCATACAAAGCTCCAGGTCTCAATGCCTACTCACCAATTAAATCTGCTCTGAAAGGGAGAAGGCTTAGGAGGCATGTGTGAAATTTTGATAGAGAGGGTGTGTCACTGAATTGACCGTATGTTTCACTATTTAAAAGTTTTTAATTGACTTGTTTTATATGGATCTGATGAATGATCAGGAGATCCGAAAGTGCTTATCCCAATAAAGAAAATCTTCCATTTTACTTATGTCATATAATTTGTTACCGTGGCCATGGTGACTGTGGTAATTATTCTGTTGCTTATATATATATAAACCAAAGAGTAAAAAGGACACACAGACAAATCATTCAGTAAAAACTGCAAATAAAACCTAACCAAGCTAGAGTTTTCACTGCATAGTACCTTAAATTTCCTGTAGTAGTGCTTATGGGATATATACAAAATATCCCTTGAAGATATTAAGTGCTTCTTCTAGATGGCTTCTGAAATCCATGACTTTTTTATTCTTTAAATCTTTATGGTTCTGTTCAAGCCATTAAATTAAAACCCCACTAACTGCTGACATGAATATTTCAGCCTTTTTATTGACCTCATTATCACAACATAAGTGGATAGCTTACCTATAGTTCAACAACACTGGGTATTTAAACATAGCTTCATGCCCATAATGATTAAGGTGCCTGCAAAATTTCCAAACTAACATCCAAACCAAAGGGTAAAAAGAACACACCAGCAAATCATTTAGTAAAAACTGAAAATTAAATCCAGCCAACCTGCAGTTTTCACTGCTTGATACATTAAACTTCATATAGTGGAGGCCCATAGGATATATGCAAATGATCCCTTAAGTATGTCAAGTGTTTCAGCTATGTGACTTCTTAATGTCCATGACTTTTTTTTACTTTTTAAGTTTTTATGGCTACATTCTGGCCAATAAAGCCAAACCGCACTAGCTGTAATGCATATGTATATAAAACGACAAAAGACTGAAAGTCAAGAATCATAAAAACTCAAAATATTGAAAAGGAAAATTGGATCCTGAAGCTGGTATATATATATATAAATAGCAGGGAGTCTAGGGCATTTGGAAGATGCATGGAGTCTTGCCCACCTGCAATAAAAAGGTTTCATTATTTTGAGTTTTCAATATTTTGACATGTTCATATTATGAATGCCACCTATATATCAATATATCTAGATCTATCTACAAATATATATATATATATATATATATATATATATATATATATATATATATATATATGTTCTCTGCATTTCGTCAAAAGTCTGTTTGATTTATGGGTGCTAGGGGTGGTACTTTATACTGAATTTATGGAAAGCTGAATGGTCAAAATGTCAAGAGTATATTTCATTCAGACAGCTGAGTGGAGTTTGATGGATGTGTTTGAGGGTTAGGGTTGGAGTTTGGCATAGGTGAGGGCATAGCTGTGGTATTTCTGTGTGGTAGTATGTGTATTTTAGGGTTAGGGTCAGGGTTAGGTAATACGATACATGTAGTGTTGTTAGCGTGTGTTTATGTGTTTGTGGGTCTGAGCATTTTTTGTTTTGTGGCAGTATTATGGGAAGGTTTTTTTAAGTTAAGGTATTGGATTAGGGTTAGGGAAAAGGACAGCATTAGGGTTAGGGGTAGCACCCATTACTAACATAGTACATGGATGCTATCCCTAACCTTAGCCTTGACCTGGAAGTTGAGTGGAGCAAAAGCATAAGAGTTCAAGGAAACACTCAGGGCTCTAGCACCTTAGGAGGAAACGGAAATAAGGTGAGTTGAAGAAAAATGTCATCATCTCAGAACGGAATGTGTGAGCAGTTTAGACCATATATGCAACTGAGCCTGGCATGGAAACAACTTACATAAATAAAGCTGGTGGTGGAATACTGAAGTTCAGGAAGATATCCAAAGAAAAGAGTGCAGAAATAAAGTGGGAGACAGAAAAGATAGATTGGGCTAAGAAGGAATGCTGCATGGTGGTTATACTGTGAAAACCCAACTCTCTGAATGCCAACAAGCTGAAAGCATGGCTAAAATCACTGAAACACAGGAAGATGACAAAATCAACTTTAACTGTTGTTTGCCAACACTTCTGTACCCTTCAGTGTAGAGGGCAAGTCCAAACTTATCTATATCAACTCCATGGTCACCCCTATACAAAGAAGAAAATCTCCCAGAACAAGTGAACCATTGCCAGCACACATATACAAAGTGGAAAATAGCTTTCAGCAGTACGTGTTTCATCTCCATTTGTGCTGCAGACACTCCAGCAATTTCACCTCAAGCAACTATAGGGGAGCACTGAATGTCTAAAAAAGAGGCTAACAGTGCAGTCACAAAAAAAGGGCAAGGCATCAGAGTCACTCTACCAGCTTCTGGAAGACGTCTCAGCAGATGGCACTAAAAAAAAAAAAAACTCTACTAGATTGCATGACAAAAACAGAAAAATAAAGAAAATAGTAACCACACGCTCTTTGTAAGGGATGCCAGCAACACGATGTTCAGCAAACCTTGGGACAACAAAGGCAGACGGAAGGATTACTTCAAGCAGCTTCTGAATGAAGACATCCTATAGAAGCTGTACTACACCAGACACAGCCTACGATGATGAAAAAGGAGAAGAGACCACCCTAGAAGAAATATGAACAGCACTAAGGAAAATGATGTCAGGGAATGCAGTAGGCTCAGATGACATCACAACAGATACGATCAAGATGTAGGGTGAATTAGGGGAGAAATAGCTCCTGATGGTACACATAGCAATCTGGAGTGAAAGACGTAGCCCAGATGACTGGAGTATTAGCATTACAGTATCAGTGTGCAAGAACAAAGGTGGCATTCATAACTGTGGGAAGTATAGAGATATCAAACTCATGTCACACATCATGAAAGTGCTGGGGAGGGTGACTGATAAATGAGTACACAGAGTAGTAGAAATCTAAGATGGGAGATGAGCAGTTTGGATTCAGTTTAGGATGCAGCACATTCTACCCATTGTTTGCAGTATGACATATAGC
Organism: Protopterus annectens; assembly: GCF_019279795.1. Lineage (NCBI taxonomy): Eukaryota > Metazoa > Chordata > Ceratodontiformes > Protopteridae > Protopterus > Protopterus annectens. The sequence continues at coordinate 371,708,889 of NC_056727.1, read as the reverse complement.
TGAGTAGGAGCTAGAGATGAGGAAAGAGTCCTAATGGGAAATCCTAGATTTGGAGAAAGGAAATGACAAGGTCCCAAGAAAGCTGAGTGGAGCACTCTTGCAATGGATCACAGTTCCAGAAACATTGGTAGAATTAGTGCAGGCTATATAAAGGTCCCAATGACACAGGAGTTAACAGTTTTTGGGCTTGCAGAAGGCTTATGAGTGGGACTGAGTGTGCATCAGAGTTCAGCTCTGAGCCCACTGCTGTTCATACTGGGGATATAGTATAATAGCAAACAGGTTAGTGTGGACAGATCAATAAAGCTGCTGTATGCAGATGATGTGGTATTACAAACAGAATCTGAACAAGAACTTCAGCAAGTGATAGAGGAATGGAATGCAAAACTGAAGGCATGTGGGATGAAATTGAGTACAGTCAAAACAATAGTTATGGCAGCAAATTCTGGAAATAAGAAGAAGCAGAAAATTGAGACAGAAGAGAAAATATTGGAATGGGTAAGCTGCTTTAATTATATTGGAGAGAAAAATCTTTTGAATTCCAAAATCTGGGAGGGATGGTTGAGAAAGACATCCAAATGAGAAGTTTAAATTTAGAATCAGACTGGCACAGAGTGTCTTGGGTGGTGCGTTACAAGAGAATGCCAAAGAAGCTGAAAAGTAAGAGACACAAGATGGTGGTGTGACCTGTAGTTTCAGTACCCTGATCAGGGAAGGCAGAGCAGTTCAGGAAAGTAGATGAGATAGAGACGAAGTGCTTGAAATGGGTGGTAGGATGCACATTGTGAGATAGACAAAACAATAGTATATCAGAGCAGAAGTGAAGTAGCTCCATTTGCAGAGAAGTTCAAAGAGAGTATATTACAGTGGTTTGGGCAAATGTTCAGGAAAGCAGACAATGATTTGGTGATGAGCATTTGGAAGAGACAGGCAGAAGTCCAAAAGTAATGAGGACATCCAATAAAGAGATGGAAGGACTGCATGAGAGAAGATCTGTGGTAGTCCAACATGACTGTCAAAGAAGATAGGAGAGTGGCACTGAAGTGAGAGAGATGGCAACCACTCACACAACACCATGACTCTAAGTAGAAAAATGGGAAAAAAGAGTTTCTGTGTTTGAGGGAAGCCTTCTAGCTTATCAGTGGGAGTGGTAAGTACTAGGTAACCTATCTACCACAGGAGGAGTGGGTTTTGGCTCAGAAATTGTAGTTTATTGACCATTTGGGCAGTTTTTCCATCTCTTTCAACTTTCTGGTTTAAAAGTCCACATCTGCTCTTGTTTCCCACCTTTCCTGTAACTAGTCTAGTCCAGATACAGATTTGCTGTATCCAGGACTGTTTGTAAGCTTCTGAGCAGTGCCAAAGTCTGCTCTTCAATTTTTCCCTTAGATCTGCTAGTTCTCTCCTCTCCTGCACTTTTACTAGCTTATTAGTTTAGCACTTTACCAGACTTCTTGTAGCAATTATTATAATACACAAATGTGCTACCAGCACTAAAGTTCTACAAGGAAACAGATCCAGCACTTATTATTGCCCACCCCTCCAGGCATGTCTAAAGGTTAGTTCCCTGTGCTTCCTCCTATTAACCTGGTGAATTTGGGCATCCTGAGGCAATGTAGCAACTGCCTCATGTACACTGACAACCCTCTCCTCTTACCCCCAACACTTGTGAGAGATGCACTTATATATCCAGATTGGAAGCCACGCACTCTCCAGCCAAGACTGGAATAGCTGGTCAAGAGGAGAAGGTCAACACTTGCACCTCACCGCATGGAACACATAGCCCTTTAGAACACATACCAACATTGCCTTCACATAAAAACACAAACCACGCACCCACCTTCATGAAGGCTCTCAATAAAAATTTAACCAAACAGCAGAGACCTCCAAGGCAGAAATGCACTCGACCACCACAACACAACACTAATCACAAGAGACATAACTGTCCTAAACAGTGTGCCACTCAACCAAAGCCCCTGAGGCAAAACAGCATGCCCAACACACTAGTCATAGGTGACTCAGTAGTGAGGCACACTGATGTCCCACTCACTAGTTTGAATATGGAGAAAGTAATGGTCGGCTGCCTGTCAGGCACCAGTATCTGCCACATAACGCATGCACTCAGGTTCCTCAACAACAGGTACAAATATGACTCTGTTATTGTACATGTGGGTGTGAATGACCTGAGATGTACCTCCCTGGACTACATGAAAAGAGACATGGAGGAGCTCTTGGATTATGTAGCCCAGGTGGGTAAGACCCTGGCCCTGAGCAGCATCTTAACATCACCCAGAATGATACCACAGTGCAAGCAAACAATGATTGATTTCAACAACTGGCTAAGTTTCTGGTGTCATTTTAAGGGGATCCAGTATCTGTCTACCTGGGATGACATGATTGACAGACCTCAATGCTTTGCCAGAGATGGCCTGCATCTGTCACCCCTGGGCTTCTGGATACTGGCCAAGACTCTTGCCATCCCTATAGGGCCTTTTTTAGGCAGTATTCCATAGACCAAATTACCACTGTAACAGCTACAGACAAATGCAATTTGAGGGTCATGCTGCTCAACGCTAGAAGTCTAAATCTCAAAATGCACTCGCTCAAAGTACTCCTTAAAATGGAGAACATTGACATTTGTGCTGTAACAGAGACATGGTTCAAGGCAGCAGAAAGCACCCCTGCACTACCAGGTTACAATTCATTCCACACCTTTCAGCCCCAGAACTTGGACCGAAGCTCCAAAGGTGGTGGTGTTTCCATATTCATAAAGGATGCATACACCTCCAGACTGGAAGCCCAACATAATGCATCTGAGATAATTCAGGTGCAGCTAACATTGGGTAAGACAGCGATTCAGGTCATAGCCTGCTATAGGTCTCCAACCATGTCCCAAAATTCACAATCCACATTCCTAAGAACCCTGGAGAATATTAGGGTCCAACCTAACACTCTCATACTGGGTGACTTCAACTACCCCTCCATTAACTGGGAAAAATACTCATGTACCAATACACTTGCTCAATGCTTTCTGGAATTAATTAATTCCAATGCTCTGGACCAGCTCATTCTTACCCCCACTAGAGGTAGCAACATCCTTGACCTGGTCATTACTAACATGGGTGACCGTTGCTCTACACCAATAGTCAACTCCTCCCTAGTTAGATCCAATCACAAGCTAATCACCTTGGAAATCCACATCCCTCCCATCCCCCCAACAAAGGTAACCACCAAGAAAAACTTCTCCAAAGCTAACTTTGGGCTCCTAAAAACAGAGGTGGCTAACTTCACGGTACCCATAAAAATGGAGAATAGTTGCATGACCACCAAATCATACACCAATGCACTGTACAAACAAGTACACAAACGCATGGATCTCACCATACCCAATAGAACTAAGATGCTCTCCTCAAAAAAAAGGAAGCCAATCTGGTGGTCCCCTGCCATAAACAAACTCTACAACAGAAGGAGGAAACTGATGCGGAATAAGGTGAAGTCCTAAGACTGGAAAAACTCCCTTATCAGCCTCAACAAAAGGTTGCGATCCCTCATCAAATCCTCTAAAGCTAATTATGAAAACAGAATTGCAGCAGATACTAAAGACAACTACAAGGCCTTCCATAGTTATGTAAAGAATATCCATGGCAATACCCAGGTTTGCTCTGAGCTACTGCACAATGGTACCTCCTATACCGAGCCAACCGATATTTCAAATATACTGGCAGACAGATTCAGTGCTAACTTTACCCCTCTCACCCCCCCAAAGGACCAATCACAATACCAATAGATTACCAGGCACCCAGTATTACTGCTGCACAGGTTAAAACAGCACTGTCCAAGGCCAAGAATACTGCTTCTATGGGACCTGACAGTATCCCTGGCTGTGTTCCACATGAACTACAGAGTGAACTGACACCTCACCTGTGTGCATCCCAAAAATACACAAGATTCCTACCATTTTTGGCATCCCAAAAATACACAAGAATACTATGTGTGTCTAGGAATGAGATCAATATTTCCTATAGTAGGATAGACATGGCCTTGGAAGATCTGGCAATTGAAGGCCTTATTGATTAGAAAACCTTAACATTCTTAAAAGTTGAGAAGCCAGAGATTCCTACCATTTTTGGCATCCCAAAAATACACAAGAATGAGAAGGATGTGAATGAAGGTAAGGTGGTTCATACAGCCTACCTTGATCTGACCAAGGCCTTTGATACCATTCCCCTATATCACTAGGTGGGTTGCAAACTGGCTCACAGATAGAACCCGCAGTGTGAAAGTAGCTGACTCCAAGTCAGACTGTTGACCAGTTGCAAGTGGAGTCCCACAGGGTTCGGCCTGGGTCCTCTCTTGTTTGGTATCTACTTCTCTGAAGTCCAGGCCAACACGAAGGGACTCTGACTGACAAAGTTCGCAGATGATTGCAAGTTGGGAGCTATTATTAACTAATAAATCCAAATGCAGGAAAACTGAGTGAAAAACTGCTCCAGTAAAAACCAAGAAACTCGTACCAGCGAAGCAATAAAGCCACAGGATATTCCAATGCAGTTAAAAGAAAACAGTTTATTGCCACAAACTAGGAAAATAAAGACATAAATGTATTCAGCACTTCATTTTCATTTCACTTACTTCTTAAAAGCATGTAATAGTGAACGCATTGTGCCTAAATGATTGAGACTGCATAAATATCCTAATAATGTTATTGCGGTTAGCACATTCCACAAAAACTTGGTAGATGTTTTTAATAGATGTAGGCTTGAAAGTCTTAAATGCATTATAAATGAAAATCTGAGATTGAAAGATGAATTATTAAGGGACATTGAGATGTTGAATGAAAGTTTAAAGGAAGATTTAATTTTTACCATCCCTGCAGAAAGGGAAAAATATGACAATATTACTAATGTAATTGACGGGCAGTGTGATGAATTAGTTAAAAGAAAAATTAAAAAATTAGAAAGGGATCTGAATGACTATAAGAATGATGCAAGTTATCCACCACCCAAGAATAGTATTAGGTACTGGAAGTGGGGGGATAAAGAAGAAAGAGGAGCTATGAATAATAACAACAACAATATGAAATATGGTGAACATGCCCGAATAGATGAAGAAGTTACTGATTTAAATGATGTAACAGAGTATCCACCCCTATGAAGATCCGAAAGGATCAGAAATAGAGAGGAACAATATCAGTATCAAAATTCACACTTTCGGGGGATGGGAAGAAGGGGGAGGTTTTAATAAATGATAAACCTACCCACCCCGACTTAGACATTGACATTATTAGACATGATGTTCTAAACCCTTTTAAATACACAAGAGCTGGTTTTACTATATATAATTCTAGTAATGTGGTTTTAAGAAAGGAACACTTTTCCCTTTTATCAAAGGGTATTAACTTTATTCCAAACAGAAGGAGAAACTTGGCAAAAATATTAATGGACATAAAAATGTTCATGAGGAAAGTTAATTTTCAAGTATTTTTTAATCAGTTTAAAAAATACAACAACTCATTTTAACAAGGAAAAGCATATTTAATCCTCCACTCCACCCTCAAATCAAAAATTTGGAAAATGTGATAGAAAAGGAAATAAGGAATAGTTATGTCAAAGTCAAATATAGACAGAACATGGCCTTAGAGGATAGGAATGTTATGCAGGCACTAAGGAATGATCCAACAATAAGAGTAATGAAACCTGACAAGGGTGGGGGGGGGTCTGTTCTAATGGACACATTGACCTATGAGGCCAAGATGAATGAAATGTTAAGGGACATTGACAAATGTGTATGTGTGTCTAGGAAAGAGATCAACATTTCCTATAGTAGGATAGATATGGCCTTGGAAGATCTGGCAATTGAAGGCTTGCCTTATTGATCAGAAAACATTAACATTCTTAAAAGTTGAGAAGCCAAAGATTCCTACCATTTTTGGCATCCCATAAATACACAAGAATGAGAAGGATCCACCATTAAGGTTAATAGTTTCAGCTGATGGTTCAAAAACTGGTTGACACCAAACTTAAACCTTTGTGGCTAAAGAGACAAACTATCCTAAGGGATTTGTGGGACCTGTTAAGAAGCCTCAGACAGGAATTATTTGATGTGAACCATGGGTTTTTGACTATTGATATTATAGATTTATTTTCTTGTATACCTCACCAACAAGGGTTAAAATTATTAGAAGAAATTATTTATGAGGATGGGACTTTGACAAATGATGAATGTTCTTTAATTTTACAGTTGGTTGAATTAGTTTTAAGGTATAACTATATTTATTTTAATGGAGGATTTTTCCATCAAATAAAAGGGGTGGTGATGGGCACAATATGTGCACCTACATATGCAAATTTGGTTTTAGCCAAATTGTTGGAAAAGTATGTCATGTTCTCAGTATAAACGCTGTTGGAATCTTTATAAAAAATTCCTTGATGACATATGTATCTTGTGGACTGTGTTAGAACAGGATTTGCTTGGCTTTATTAGATTTTTAAATATGAGTACTGATGTTTTAAAATTTACCTTCAATTACTCCCCTGATAAGTTGCAATATCTAGATGTTGAAATCTATAATGAAAATAATGTCTATTATTCTAGAATTTATAGGAAACCACATATTGTAATTCATTCCTACACTTCAATAGTGTCCATCCTTTCCATTATAAGGAAAATATAGTAAAAGGCCAGTTCATTAGATCTTGCTGTATGACTTCAAAAGATCAAGATTATTTAGATGAACTGGTCTTCCTCAAACAGATGTTTAAAGAAAGAGATTAACCAGATAGCCTTCTGATGAAAGTAGGAGTGGAGGTTATTAATGAGAGGGGGGGGGGGTACAGACCCATTTTAGGTCAAGATTTTGACGTAACACTATTGAAAGACAGTCACAAGACAGAAAGTTTTAATAAGGATCTAGTACTTGAATATAATGGTGGCTCGAGTATGGTGAAAAATATTTTTACAAGGAATGGAATAAATTCCTCGCCCTTACTGATTTGGAAATGATTAGTAAGGAAAATGTAAAAGTGGTTTATAGTAATGGAAGAAATTTGAAAGATTATTTCCAAAAGAAATAATTATGCCAAGGAAGGCAACAACAACAGGAGATGTGGAACATCCAAGTGTGGTAGATGTTCGCAGTGTGAATTTGTAATAAATAAAGACAGTATTTTTTTGGAAAGTAGAAATAAAATCTTAAAGAGTAAAAATTATCACAGCTATAAAACTAGTGGTTTGGTTTACCTAGCTTTATGCCAAGTGTGCCAGGTGTTCTATGTAGGGAAAACTGAACAAAAGCTTAAGAAGAGGATTTATGAGCACACATTTGACATACAGACTAGGAAAGACAATAATGCTTTGTATAAACACACCCTGGAATGTAAAGAAGCAATTTTCAGGTTTTATGTAATTGAAAAAAATCAACAAGGACAAAAGAGGGGGCATGTGGGAGGAATCTACTGAATATAGAGAACTGTGGTGGCAAGTTACTCTTGAAGCCTATAAAAGGCCAGGGTTAAATGAATATGTGTCACTTGCTCCACTTTTAAAATTAAGGGCAGCTAACTGTAGAAATTCAATTGTCTAATCCACTTGCCATTGAAACATAAGTATGTTACATTCTACTGTGTTGTTTTATATATCTGTTCAACACAATATATACAAATTAATTTTAAATTATTTATGTTTTTAAATTTTATCTAATGTATAGTAATTCCACACACATTCCTACCTATATTTTAGAATATTATATCTTGGATGCAATATTTATGCTATTTTAATATTTATGTTATAATTTTAAACATTAATGTTTTAAATTAATTATTGGTTAATTGCCTTATGATGTCACTTTTTTACATTATTTATTGAGTTGGTTTGATGTAGGCCCACATCTGATGAAGTAAGTCAAACAAAAATGAAGTGCTGAATACATTTATGTATTTATTTTCCTAGTTTGTGGCAATAAACTGTGTTTTCTTTTAACTGCGTTGGAATATCCCATGGCTTTATTGCTTCACTGGTATGAGTTTCTTGGTTTTTACTGGAGCTATTATTAATTTCCCAGGTGATGCTGACATCCTACAGAAAGACCTCAGTGAGACCAACGACTGTTGTCAGAACCATGGCCTTAAGCTCAATGCCAAAAAATGTGTCTTCATCCCCGGGGGAAAAACCCAATTCCCTTGAATTACCACATTGATGGTAGTCCACTGAACACAGAAGGCATTATAAGAGATCTGGGAACACAGGTTGACGGTAACCTCTCTTTTGACCACCACATTGCCACTGTGGTCAGCAAGTCCTTCTATGTGGCACATCTCATTACTAAGGGTTTTGCATCTGGGAAGAAAGAGGTCATTGTCTCCCTCTACTCTTCCCTCATTAGGCCAATCATTGAGTACAATACCCCATTTGTCATGTACCTCACTAGACACCTGCAACAACTGAAGAGGCTGCAAAAGTACCTCACAAAGAGGATCCTAGGCCTTAAACACTTGTCCTATATGGACAGACCCAAAAAACTCCAACTATTCTCTGTCTAATATCGCCTACTTTGAGGCGATCTCTGCTTGACTTACAAAGCGATGTCTGACCCAGCTCTGTTAGAAATGATACATCTGAAGAAATCCCAATCCCTTAGCACCACATGCTCCAGAGACCTCAACCTCATTACCACAATCAACAGAACATGCTGGAGGGACAGGTTCATAACCCAGAGACTGCTCATACTATGGAATAGACTTCCCATACATGTCAAGCAGAGCACCTCACTAAATCTTGATGAGTGTATGGGAAATAGATAATTCACCCTGGGGATCACTCCAGTGGCTCTACTCGACAGAGGTACTAGGAACTAAGGGTGGGTTGCACAATGCCAGGGTAATCCTATGGGCTAGGCTTGTAAAGGCTCCAGGGCCATTAGCCTAGTACACACCTATGAACCTATGATGATGATGATGATTTCAAATTTTAGAAGTGTATTACAGTTTTTGAGGTGGTGGCTTGGATACTACATTTTAATTCAGGGAGCATATTTGACAAGTATTGCTGAAAGCAGATAAATACTAAAATTTAAAAGATTACATTACTATTAAGTTTTGCAGACTAATTTATTAAGTATAATAGAAATATAAAAGTATATTAATCAGATTCTGATTCAGCAATGGCCATATAAACTTAACATTGTTTAGCACTGTTTTAAATCTGTAGAAGTGCACAAAAGCTTAATTTTATTATTTTGCTTTTTTGCACTCCATTTTGTTACTTTACATTTCATGTCTTCTGTCAATAAACAGATGTCACTTAAGTTAGGCATTTTATTTTATTTCTTCAGGAAGTGGAGTTAACCCCTGTGCCAGGGTTTTATTCATTTAGAATGCTTTTTACGTTTTGCTTCTTAAAGAAGGAAAACTGCTGCTGTTTTGGGCATCTGCTTGATTCAAGCCTTATATAGTTTTGAGATCTGTTGCCATCATTGTGCTGTTTAATTGCAAATACTGTTATTCAGTGATGGTGTTTTCTTCTGCCTGATTTATTCCTTTAGAACATTTTTGCTGTTGTTGCTGTAAGAGAAGAAAAAATTGCCAGCACTGTTTTGATAAACTTCACTGTCATCTGTGTACTGCTTAACATTGCTTTCTACACAAACATATTTGGCAGAAAGTCTGAGCAGCTGTTTAGCCTAGAATAGCATACTTGTCTGAGCAGGAGAGTTTCATTAACTCCTGTGATGGGTATGTTCATATATAACAAACTAAGCCATATCTGCAACTTACTGTGTGACCTAGTCTGAAAGTGATTTAAAATAAAAAGTATAGTTATATTTAAAAAGGTAAAAAAATACATTTGAACAATCACCTGCTGACCATGTTGTTTCTTTGGCCTCCTGTGTCTACAGTAGAACCACATTTCTGTCATTTAAGTCCAAGTTGGTGTCTCCATTTATTAAAAATATAGAACTAAAATTTCAAATAAAGGAAAAACAAACTGTTGGCAAAATTCTGCATGCCACAGTGCTGTACTAGTCTTCCCAGCTATAATTAAGACTGCACAGCTCTGCAGCAAATCACATCTGTTTTTTTAACACTGTATGCAAATACTGCCATGTAGTTAAAGTATATGTCCTCTACAAAGTCAGCTCATTTGTATAGCTTCCTTGTAAGGTTACCTGCGGGATTCAAAAAATTCCTTGTAGGTTCCACGCAGAGCCTACACCAAGTGTTTTCGAATACATGATACTGCTCATTGCGCAGCATCACCTGGCATTGCGCCATGAATATTAATGATGCGTGGTGTGAGTAAGCAAGGTTTTGTGGCTCACACCATTGTTGCTGACCGCGCAACCTGTTTACTGAGAATGTGGATCATACCACCCAATCATTCAGTGCAAGAAATCCAGACATACATTAAACTAATGGGGGACAAAGGGCCAAAATAGGGACAGATTTACTATATATTGGTCTGATAACTGTTGAAAGTAGGTAGAATAATAGGGTTTGTGTTAGCAAGCTTGTTCTGAAGGATATGAAGTATGAAACTGTAATGTATGTTATTCTGTATTGACTTCAGTCTTCAGTGATTTCCCAGTAAAGCACACATTTTACAAGGAACTGCCCAAAAATATGATGCAAACATCTGAACATTCTACAAAAATCTGGTCAATCTCCCATTTTTTTAGTCTAGTGTTTGCATGATCTTCCTCTTGGCATAAAAATGTTTAGCTTTGCTGACCTGGTTTGCATGAAGCCCAGCAGCATGCAAACTGGAGGAATGGATCACCCAGGTTGTAGACAGGACCCAGACAGCCACAGACATAAACAATATGCATTCAATTAATAACATTCATTATCACTCAAACACAGTAAGCAGAATTTGCACTACGATTAAAAGTGAGGACTTTACAATAACTACTAAGATAGAGCATATCATGTCACTAATCCCATGGCAGCAAGTGTGAATCATAGGTGTGGAGTCCACATGGTCTGGGGTTCTAGTACAAAGTGTGCAAATTTTGTTTTACTGTTGTGAGATTGCAGATTATAACAATGAAGTGCAACATACCGAACTGTTTTCTCAACCACCTTAGGAGAAATGTAGACATGGTACATTTGACTACCAAATTTACACAAGTGTCTGTATACCTAATAATCTTGAAGTTGCATTGCTTGTCACTGCTGCTCATTGCTTAACATCGTGCAAACATGGCACCCGCAGGTGCGCACCCTTGCCTACCATGTTTGAGCAATGGTAATCGATGCGCAACATTTTCAGATGTTGTAAAACCAAAATGTGCACACTCTCAGTAAGCATTAGACGTGCAATAGCTGGGAAAACGTTTGCATATAAAATGCAGTTGGTGGGAAATGCTCATTATACATTGAGCTTGAGCTATGGCAGACATGTGAAGAGTTGTTGGTGAGGGTGTCCACTTTTGTGTGCAGAGATGGGGTGTCAGGATTCTAAAGTCTTTGTTGGACTCCTAGTTAAGGAGCATGGGCCCCATTTGCTGCAGCAGGACTATTCAGGCTCTGAATACAAGTCTGAAGCCTATAACAGTATTGCCAGGGCTTTAACCAGTGCTACAGGTATCCTGTGAGCAATGCAGATATCACTTCAATGACCTCTGGAGAAGGAAGCGTGATACCCTTGACCATTGGATCAGGGAATTTCATGCAGGGGACATCCCACAGATGTGTAAGTATCAATTTCAGTGAGTAATTATTAGAGTTAAAAGCTGAATGTAGTTAAGACTGGTTTTCATAATGGTGCTCTGTTCTGTTCTTTCTACAGCTGCTGCAGAGCGAGCATTGAATGTCAGGTGCCATGCAGCCCATTTGGTAAGGATGCGAGAAGCATGTGGCAGACAGGTTCAGTGCAAACTTCACCTCCCCCCCCCTAATCTCCCAGACATCTCAAATGCAGCGGTGAAAGCTGCTCTCTCTAAAGCTAAAAACACAGCATCAATGGGACTGGATAGTGTCATTTGTGGTGCACCATACGAGGAATTAAATTGCTGTACCGCACAGGAGAGCTGTTTAATCTCAGCTTTACCACCAGGATCGTGCCCAAGGAGTGGTGTACGGCAACTGTGGTAGTCCCACTCCCACAAAGGCTCCCTAAACCACTTGCCCTGGTTCCCATAGTAATTAGCTTACAAGTCTGTCAAGCAAGCTGGAGGACGGGATAGGGGAGCTCATAAAAAAACAAAGATATAGGGAGGACTGACAGACATTGGACAGTTTGGCTTCGTCCGTCAAGGCAATCATGCCTTTTGAACTTGGTCGACTTCTTGAAACACCTTGCTTTCGACACAATACCCAATACGGGTATTGTAGAAAAACTACCAGCTTTGGTGCTATCAGGCTCAAAAACCGGAATTAAGTGGTGTGGGTCAGCCAGTCATTCAGTCTTTGTATCCTATTGCATCTTCTTACTTCTTCTCAACAACATGGGAGGGGGAGACTGGCTGACAAAGTTTGCAGACACTGCAAACTGGGCGCCATAGTGGAAAAGTGCATTGGACATATGTATGCATCAGAAAAGCACTGTCTAAATAGTATTTTAATAATAATAATAATAATTTGTATAGTAATTTAGTAGCGTTAAAAGTTAAGGACTGCTTAGTTGGTATTTAATGCAGTTGTATCAACCTGAGCATGCATATCCCAACTGTAAAATAAACTATGCATGCCTTAGTCTGTTGCACAAAGCAATGGTGCCATATTCTAAAATAAAAGTGAGCATGCATTTCTAAACTGTAAAAGGAAAGTATGTATGCAGTAGTCTGCAGGACAAAAGAACAGTACAGTATTTTTGAGTAGTCATAATTTGTGGGTTCAAAAACTACACTTCCCAAATATGCAGTACTATTAGGTTTTCATAATTATTGGAATGTAACTTCATACCTCTATAGCAGTGGCACAAATGGCCTTCTGTAAACTGTAATCAGTATAACTGGAAATCACATATATGCAATATATGCACACATCAAGGACTGGTGGCTGCAATCTATACTATACTGTGCCTCTGTTATGAACTTGGTAGTCTGACACAGGGTGATAAAGTCACCACCTCTGCCACTGCTCCTGGAGGGACCCTGGCCTATCCTGTGGGGCAGAACTACCTGAGTGATCAGGTAGTGCAGGGGTAGCAGAGGGGGTGCTACCAGGTTCCACAGCAGATGTGCTGGTCAGTAGTGCTGTAGCTGGTGGAGTGGGGGTAGATGGATCCTGTGTCACAGGCCTTCCCTGCTGTGCTGTGGGGAAAACAATAAAAAAATTAAACAAACAAAAAAAAAGAGAACATGGTTTGAGTGAGAGAAAAAAAGGGAGAACATTAGTAACTTCATATGTAGCATAGAAAGCATTGATACAATTATTCAACTCTGTTCTGTTACCTTTGCTTTTAAGACTACTGACTCTTGACAAATTCCTTGTTTACTGTTAAGACTACCAAGCACCTAACAGATGTACAATATACTATAGACTGCAGCAAACAATCCTTTATCTGTGCATGCGTTGAACCTATGCATGTTCCAGTTGTACTGATTACAGTTTACAGCAGGCCAGTGGTGACACTGATTTAGAGCTCTGAAGTTACATTGCAATATCAATGAAAATGTAACAGTATTGTATATTTGGGAATTGTGTATTTTTGAAGGCACAACCTATGACTACTCTGTAATACTGAACTGTTGTAGTTGAGAAATGAATGCTCAATTTGATATGAGTGTATAATTAACTAATAAATGTGTCACAACATTTAATGCTAAAACAACCCTTCGGTTGGGATGCATACATACCACATGAGTCTCACATCCACGCCAGTCTAGCAGCATGGGTTCTCACATTCAGTTCTCAGTGTTTGACAGCTGTGGAAAAAACAGAACAGAAAAGAATACCATTAAGCATACCAATCTTGACAATATCCAGCTTTTAACTCTTAGAAGTAGTCTCTGTAAGTGATACTTACACATCAGTGCGGTGTCCACAGTCCTACATTCCTTGATCCAACAGTCAAGGGTATCCCTCTTTCTCATCCTGAGGTCTCTGTAGTGATTCCTACATTGTTTATCAATGCGGGGGATACCAGTAGTACTGGTCAGAGCATGGTCCAGATTATTCCATTCCTCTACCTTGTAATCCAAGCCACAATAGTCCCTAGGCAAAAGCCTGAGCCCATGTTCATTCATTAGGAGTTCAACAAACACTTTGGACTCCTGGACATCCCATCTTTGAGCATGGAATCTCAAAAACTCTCCAGGAACAACTGCCATGACTATCACAGATGGAGATCAATACAGAATGATGTTTTCCTGCCAATTGCAGGTATTGTGCTTACTAAGCGTGTTCACTTTCTGGTTTCATAACCTTTGAAAGTGTTGCACAGTGCTTACCATCACCATCACACAAACACACAGCATGAAAGTGTATGCTGCCAGGAAATGTGTCTGTGTGATGGCCAATAGTATTAATTGAATGCATCAGGTATATGTTTGTGGCTGTCTGGGTCCTGTCTACTACCTGGATACCCATTTGTCTGGTTTGTGCACTGCCACTTTAAGTGCAAATAAAATGTGCATAGCCAAAGCTGTTGTGTAAAAAGTGGCCCTCAAAAAAAAAAAAAACAATATATATATATATATATATATATATATATATATATATATATATATATATATGGATCTATGTTGATCCATCGAAATTATGTTTCATCGAAATGCAAACCCTTGAACTCACTTACGCAAAAGTGCACTTTATCGAAAATGCACTTTTGCACAACACAAAGTAATGAAAAACAAAACCAAACACAAAAAATAAAAAAAAAAACACTAAATCACATTTATGCAGGGGGCGAGCCCCCCTGCACCCTCCATGTGTGGAGCTGCACCCCCACACCCCCCACTTAAATATATTAACTCTGAGATCACACTACAGTGGGGAAAATGATATATTCCCTTATCCCAATGTAATGCAATTTGGCGAATCGGCTTTCGCCATAGTGCACTTTCGATGTAGTGCACTTTCACAGAAGTGGGCTCGTCCTTCGTCGATGAAGCGTACTTTCTTCAAACAGAAGAAGACCCATATATATATATATATATATATGTATATATATATATATATATATAATATATATATATATATATATATATATATATATATATATATATATATATATATATATATATATATATATATATCTATATATATATAGATATATATATATATATATATATATATATCGATGTATATGTATATATATAAAATAGAGAATTAGTTGAAATACGGAAAATCAGCCTATGACATACACAGTAGAAATGTAAGTACACGTGAGATATGACCACATAGGTCTGAATTCCAACTCTCACTGCAATGCACTGTCAGAAAACAGGAGGAGCGACTTATCCATCTTTGACCCACAAACAGCTTTGCAGCAAATACATGACGTAATATCTCATGCAGCCAAGTGCAATTGAATGCACACTGATATCAAAGCATGATCTGTTATTTGTAAATGTATTTTATTTAATATATTTGGATGTAGTGCACTTAGTGATCACACAACCTGCTATGATAATTCCTTGAAAATATACAGGTGTCCTATGTATATATGTTTCTTGGTCATTCTTCACTTATCTGACCAGTACTCAGAGACATGCAGTGTGTAAGCCAGTCTATACCATTTAACTCACACGCAGCGTGTAAGCCAGTCTATATCATTTACTTTAAAATGTATGAGGATATTAACTGGGAACACTGTGATATGCAGTTGTTATCAAATTAATGGTAGGTTGGATGGCACAAACAAGCATAGACTGCTGTTTTGCTGGTGTGGAGCAAAGGTGGGTTTGTGTCATGGCATATGTAAGTGTATAATATTCTTTTGAGGGGGTGGACAGGCTGAGCTACTGTTATGGTAGAATCAAGAATGTATTGCTCTTGTTACTCTCCATGTTTTGCATCCTGCCTATTTCATCTTGTGAGAGTGGTGAACCAGAAACTGGTATGTCTCTCATTATTTTCTGACTTTTCTCTGCTATGATTTCTCATTACAAACTTATGGTGCTAAACTGTGGGCAAGAAGTGATCATCATTACTTTGGAGAGGTATCAATGTGTGATATTTGAGGCCTGAGGCCTACTACTTGCTAATGGACACATACAAGTCAAATAACTCTCTGCTGTCACATTATATTACTTTTTGTGCAAATCTCCCACCTTGTAGTTGCTTACTGTACCAAGTGATGAAATACAAGGACATGCCATAAGTATAGTTATATAATACAGTATATGTTCAGGACTAACCTTGTAAATGGAGCAGTTGCCACAGTGTTAGCTCAGGGCTGACTCTGCTACAAGCAGTATACAGCCAATATATGGGGAGGTAAAAACTGTGGCTCTGAGTTGAGGCTGGTATAGGTCACAGGGTTTCTGTAGTGTGTCCCTGTCCACCCTGTACCACACTGCAATGTCCATGTTGTGTATGTTGTGATAAGTTAAAGGTGGCCTTAAAACTCCTTTCTGTCTCAACCTAGGCCTATTGGTGGCAGCAGCAGCAGCATTGGCTTCAACCTGTAGCACATACAAATAGAGTTAAGCAGCTGCAGCTCCTAACATTCTGTCTGTGCGGACTTCCTATGCCTGTACTCCACTACTTCTGAAATCCACAGGAAAAAAACAGCATGGAGTCTATATGGTTGCTTCATAACATGTTGAATAGCTCCAGCAGATTGTTTGATTAACATGCAATTCAGTCATTTATGCTGCAATTAGTATCTCTGAAACAAAGCCTAGACAGATGCAATCCATTAATAATCTATTCCATTATAAAAAGCCAAATGTGTATATAGCCAAACTGAAGGTGAGGATACTTGCTACATGTTCAGAAAAGCAAAATATTTCCAAAGTTGTCTTTATGGAGAAGTATGAACTCCAGCAGGTATGTTGTCATTTTGCTACTTACATAATGCATATGCTAGAATGCATTAATGAATAATGTGAAGCAATGCCTTTTACACTGTTATCTGTATGCATTAGTCAGAAGTGTACTGATGGCATGGCCATGTTTATTAAGCCATTTCAGAGATACAGATGATTGACAATACATGCAAATAGTAAGCCATGTGATACTTATATACAAATGTTTCAGGGACAGGTCCTTTGAATGCATGTTTAGAATTTCAAATGTATTTTGTTAGCAAAATGGTTCATGTGCCCATTCTTGTGTGGGTGGGGGAACAAAGAAATGTTACTGCTATGTCACAAACAAGAATGGACTGTTAGTTTGGGAGGGAGCACATTTGAGTTTCTGCCATGGCACATACAAGGATATGTTACTCTTGCTACTCTCCTTGTTTTGCATCCTGCCTGTTGTTAGTATTTCACATCTGTAGACTGTTTTATGTTTTTCCAGTGGGTAATTCTGACTAGCTACCTTTACTGTTTTATCTGGAAACAGTTACTTTGTAGTTATGTGATACATATGTATATTAACATTCTGTTCTCTTTTAGGACAGAAAATGTCATTGAGGCACAGACCCCCCACCCCAGTGAGGCCAAGACTACTAAAATTGTTGATGTGCTCTGTCATCATGGGGCTTTTCTACTGGGAATCCCAATATGCTAGAGAGGCTGAGAATATGGCAGCAGATCATTACCAACATAAATTCCGTGGATGACCACAGCCAGAATTATGAGTCGGTACACCACAGGCCCACTAACATGATCACCTGTGCACTGCAGCATGCAGCTGCTGTTGCCTGAGTCCAGAGGGTAAATGCGGGTGGGCCGGCTGCAGAAACACCTCTCACCCCCAATGAGGAAATCCTGGCAAATCTTCTACAACAGGACAGCTCACAGCAGAGTGTCCCACAACATGTCATTTATGTGAGTGCCACTCCTTTTCAGTCGCAGGAAGAGCTTCCAGGTAGACTTTGTTATATGACCAGTTGAATACTGTTACATAGTAAAACAATTAAAGTAAAAGTTAGTTCTTTGCCACATCTTATTTTGGTGGGAGTATTGAAGATTGGTACAGTGATAAACTCAGTTTGGAGTTCTCAGGCACGTTCTTATTGAATGTAAACTTCATGCAGATATATAGGAGTACATGTTAATACCCCTGTCTTACCATTAAATGTGATGATGTTGCCCTTACCTCTTGCTTAACTTATTTCAGGACCATCAAGAACCAGTGACGTATGCCTCCTGTAGTTGGTAAGCTAAGTAAGTTATTTCATTACTGCAGATCAATTTATAAAAATATCATAATGTGTCATTTTAGGCCCATTGTGTGTATTGCTGTACTGTCTGTAATAGTGGCAGCACTGTTAGTTGTTTAGCATATATTGCACCATAATAGTGCAGGTATTAATGTATGCCTGTGTTTCTCCATTTTTATTTCAGGTGATCATAACAGTGAGAGTTAGGGCCCTGTGTCACTTGATGTCAGTGTTTCATCACACACTGATGATAGTGGTGGCAAAACTGAAGCACAGTCAGGGGATGCAGGGGTGGAATCTGACACAGAGGTTAACATCCAACCACCCCCTTATTTTTCCACAGACACAGCCAGAAGGCCTATGCCTCCCCTTTCCACTGAGCCCACAGATATAGGACAGGTGGAGGGCAGGGACATTGAACAGGAAATTGTGGCTACAAAGGCCTCAGTGCCCAACAGTCTGGCTGTAGCTAAAGTGTCGGTGAGGTCCCATGCAATAGGGTTGATAGGGGTGCTCGGAGGGTCTGCAGTCCCTCCTCCACCTGGTGCAGGTGTCACCTCCCATGTCACTCATTTTGTCCCTGTTGTTCTAAGTGCCTTTTTATGATTTAAGCACTTGGCCTCCAAACTAGTTATTTTACATTAGGAAGGCTTGTGGTATAGACTCTTATGGCAGGAGAGGATACCCTACACCCCGCTAAGCTGGAAATTGCTGGTTGTAGGCTTATTGTGTCTGTTATTCGGAAAGTGTCTTAGATCTGATTTAAGCACTTGGGTTCTAAATCACTTATTTCACACTAGGAAAGTTTGTTGTCTACATTATTGTTGGAGTATTGCTGCTTTATTTAAACTGTTTCTTCTGCTGTTGTGATTGTGATTGTCTGCACATTGAATTTCTAGTATTTCTGCATTTTATAGCATAAGCTTGATTCAGGCTTGCTGAATCTCCACTATTTGAGATAATCTGAGCACTAAAACCAGCCCTCTTACATTAAGAATCCCCCCCTGCACCCTTGTGGCAGAAGTGTGGAGCCAAGGACCCATCTGAGTTGGGGATTGTTGGAATAAGGCTCAGTCTTGGCCTTTCCCATTGTTTAATTGTTTAAAATTGTTTAACTTTGCTTGTATTCCATTGTTGTGTTTGGCCGGATTTGCACTCAGTTTACCAGTGCTGCTCAGAGCTTGCACTGCTGCCCTACGAGCAACTCAGTTGTGCATTGTGAAACACTGACACATTTTTCTGTCCCTAGCCCTCCATAAAAGAGACAATGTTTGTTAGTCGTACAGCAAAACCTGGTTCATTTAGCCCATTCCCCACTAGTTTCTATAGTATAGATCTTGCATAATGGATGAACACTTTCCCACCATGTCTCCAGACAGCCTAATTGATATGGACATCATGAGGCAATGTAGCAGTTGCCTCATGTATACTGAAAACCAGTTATTACTAAAACAAACTAATACAACATGTGAGAGCTGTATCTGTATTATAAACATGGAATCTATTTGCTCACATAACAATAAACCAGATATCAAATATGCTGTCAGCACACACACTTCACCTCTTTCACATAAGTTCACAACACATAAACCCACATAAGTAGAGGTACTCACTACAAGCCTGTTTAAAGATCAGAGACCTCCAAAGCAGAAACCTACGGCACACACTGCAGACTCAACAAAATACACTACACATAATAATGCACACAACAGTGTCTCATCCAATAAGCCCCTAAGGCAAAACACCTGAAAACCAAATGTCTTGCTCATAAATGACTCCATAGTGAGACACACAGATGTTCCCCTTGTCAGGCTGGAAAAGGAGTTCACGGTCAGCTGTCTGTCAGATGCCAGGGCCCATCAGATCATGCATGCACTCAAGTCTCTCAACAAGTACTGTTATGACTGTCATAGTTCATGTTGCAGTGAATGATTGGAAACATACCTCACTGTACTATATGAATAGAGACATGACTGAGCACTCAGATTATTTGTCCCAGGCAGGTATATTCCTATCCTTAAGCAGCATTCCACCTTCATCCAGGATAATGCCTCAGTATAAACCCAAAGCATGATCTTGCCACCACCATGCTTCACCATGGGGATGGTGTGCTTTTGGTAATGCGAAGTGTTGTTTTTGCGCCAAATGTACCTTTTGGAATTGTGGCCAGAAAGTTCAACCTTGGTCTCATCAGACAATAACACACTTCCCACATGCTTTTGGGAGACTTGATGTATTGTTTTACAAATTTAGCTGGGCCTGGATGTTTTTCTATGTAAGAAAAGGCTTCCGTCTTGCAACCCTAGCCAATAGACCAGACATATGAAGAATACAGGAGTTTGTTGTAACATGTAGTACACAACCAGTACTTGCCAGAAATTCCTATAGCTCCTTCAGTGTTGATGTAGGTCTCTTGCCAGCCTCCCTGACCAGTTTTTGTCTTGTCTTTTCATCAGTTTTGGTGGGATGTCCAGTTCTTTGCAAAGTCACTGTTGTCCTGTATTTTCTCCACTTTTTGATGACTGTCTTCACTGTGTTCCATGTTCTATCCAATGCTGTGGAATTTTTTTTTTACCCTTCTCCTGACTAATACCTTTCAACACTGAGATCCCTTTGATGCTTTGTAAGCTCTCTGTAAACCATGGTGTTTGCTGTAGCAGGCAACTGAGTAAATGTCAAGAAAATCCTACTAAGACAGCTGAACTTTATTTGAGGTTAATCAGAGTTTCTTTAATTTTTGGCAAGTGTGCACCCAAGAAGACTGAATGCTGTAATTAAATCAAAAGGTGCTTCAACAAAGTATTAGTTTAATGGTGTGCACACTTATGCAACCAGCCTATTGTATATTTTTTATTTTTTATATTTTTTCCCCTAATAGATTTGTTTGTTTTTCAATTGAATTGTACAGGTTATAGGTCACATTAAAGGTGGGAAAAGTTTTGAAATGATTTATTGTGGTCTCATTTTTTTATATTGCAAAAACTGGCATTTTAGCAGGGGTGTGTAAACTTTTTATATCCACTGTACATGCCAAATGGGACATTATACTTGATAATTGGTTTAATGAGGGAAGAGTAGAGAGAGACAATGACCTCTTTCTTCCTGGATGCAAAACCCTTGGTAATGAGATGTGCCACATAGAAGGACTTTCTGACCACAGTGGCAATGTGGTGGTTGAAGGAGAGGTTGCTGTCAACCTGTGTCCCCAGATCTCTTATAATGCCTTCAGTGTTCAGTGGGCTACCATCGATGTGGTAATTAGTGGGAACTGAATTTTCCCCATGGGAATGACGATGCATTTTTTGGCATTAAGCTGAAGGCCATGGTTTCGACACCAGTCGAAGGCCTCACTGAGGCCTTTCTGTAGGATGTCTACATCACTTGGAGAGTTAATAATGGCATCCAGCTTGCAATCATCAGTGAACTTGGTCAGAGTCCATCCATGTTGGCCGGGACTTCTAAGAAGTAGATGCCAAACAGGAGGGAACCAGGACTGATCTCTGTGGGACTCCACTCATGACTGGTCAGTAGTCTGATTTGGAGTCTGCTACTTTCACACGGCGGGTTCTATCTGTGAGCCAATTTGCAACCCACCTAGTGATATAGGGGTTGATGCCTAGTTTGGTGAGTCTGTCAATAACTCCTGAGTGGGGAATGGTATCAAAGGCCTTGACCAGATCGAGGTAGGCTGTAAGAATTGCCTTGCCCTCATCCACAGCTCTGGTGACTGACTCAAAGAAGTCAACCAGGTTGAGCAGGCATGCTCTACCCTTCACAAAATCAAACTGCGTGGGTTCCAGAGTTTGGAGATTCCCTATATCCTTGTTAATTAGGTCCATGATGATGTGCTCCATAGACTTACATATCAGACTCATCAGGCTAATGAGGCAATAATTCCCAGGGTCTGTAGTTGCTCCCCCTTTATGGAGAGGGATGACTGTAGCAGTGCACCATTCTGTAGGGACAAAGCCTGAGGTGAGGCTGTGATTGAACAGGGCACACTGGTGTGGTGCCAGTTCACTTTGTAGTTCATGTAGAACACAGCCAGGGATATTGATGGGTCCCATGGAAGCTGTATTCTTGGCCTTAGACAATGCAGCTTTAAACTGTGCTGCAGTAATGCTGGGTGCCTGGAATTCTTCCGGTATTGTGATTGGTCCTTTAGTGGGGGAGAGCGGGGTAAACTTGACACTGAATCTGTCAGCCAGTATGTTGGCAATATCTGTTGGTTCAGTATAGGAGGTACCATTGTGCATTAACTCAGAGCAAATGTGGGTATTGCCGTGGAGATTCTTGATATAACTATATAAGGTTTTGTGGTTGTTTTTAGTGTCTGCCACAATTCTGCCCTCATAGCTTGCTTTAGAGGTTTTGATGAGGGATCTCAACTTTTTGAGGCTAATAAGGGAGTTTTTCTAATCTTGAGACTTCACCTTTTTCTGCAACAGTTTCTTCCTTCTGTTGTAGAGTTTGTTAATGGCAGGGGACCACCAGATTGGGTTCCTTTTTTTGGAGGAGAGCATTTTGGTTCTGTTGGGTATGGCTACTTCCATGCATTTATGTATGTGTTCGTACAGTGCATTGGTGTATGATTCGGCAGTCATGCACCTATTTTTCATTTGCATGGGTGCTGTGAAGTTAGCCACCTCTGTTTTTAGGAGCCCCAAGTGAGCTTTGGAAAAGTTTATCATGGTGGTTACTTTTACTGGGGGTGTGGGTGAGATCTGGATTTCCATGGTAATTAGTTTGTGGTCGGATCTAACCAGGGAGCAATTGACTATTGATGTAGAGCAATGGTTGCCCATGTTAGTAATAACCAGGTCAAGGATGTTGCTTCCTCTAGTGGGGGTAAGAATAAGCTGGTCCAGGGCATTGGAATTAATGAATTCCAGGAAGCATTGGACAAATGTATTGGTGCATGAGTAGTTTTCCCAGTTGATGGAGGGGTACCTGAAGTCACCTAGTATGACAGTATTGGGTTGGACCCTAATACTTTCCAGAGTGCTTAGGAAAATGGAGTGAGAGTCTTCGGACATGGTAGGGGACCTATAGCAGGCTACGACCTAAATCACCATCTTACCCACTGTTAGTTGTACCTGAAGTATCTCTGATGTGTTATGCTGGGCTACTAGTCTGGAGGTGTGCATATCCTTTATGAATATGGAGACGCCACTGGCTTTAGAGCTTCAGTCCATGTTCTGGGGCCAAAAGGTGTGGAATGAGTTATAGCCTGGTAGCACAGGGGTGCTTTCTGCTGCTTTAAACCAAGTCTCCGTTACAGCACAAATGTCGATGTTCTCCATTTTGAGGAGTGCTCTGAGTGAGTGCATCTTGAGATTTAGACTTTTAGCGTTGAGCAGCATGACCCTCAGATTGCATTTATTTATAGCTGTTACGGTGGTAATTTGGTCTTTGGAACACCACCTAAAAAAGGCACTAGAGGGTGGCAAGAGATTAGCCAGTATCCAGAAACCCATGGGTGACAGATGCAGGCCATCTCTGGGAAAGCATCGAGGTCTGTCAGTCATGTCATCCCAAGTAGACAGATACTGGATCCCCTTAGAATGACACCAGAAACGTAGCCAACTATTGAAGCCAATCATTTTCTGCTTGTACTGTGGTATCATTCTGGGCAATGATAGGATGCTGTTCAGGGCTAGGGTCATACCTGCCTGGGCCAGATAATTGGAGAGCTCCTCCATGTCTATTTTCATGTAGTCCAGGGAGGTGCGTCTCAGGTCTTTCACACCCACATGGACAATAACAGAGTCATACTTGTACTTGTTGTGGATTGACCTGAGTACATTTGTTATGTGTCGGATTCGAGCACCTGATAGACAGCTGACTGTTGCCTTCTCCTTATTCAACTTAGTGAATGGAACATCAGGGTGCTTCACTATTGAGTGACCTATGATTAGTGTATTGGGCAAGCTGTTTTGCTTTAGGGGCTTAGGTTGAGGGGCACACTGTGTAGCTGAGCTATGTATCTTGTTATTTGTACTGTGTTGTGATGGTCAAGTGTGTTTCTGATTTGGAGGGCCCTGTTGTTTGGGTAGATTTATTTTGACAGCCTCCGTGAAGGTGGGTGTGTGGCTTGCATTTTTATGTGAGAGCTGTGATGGTGGCTGTTCAGGAGGGCTATGTGTTCCATGTGGTGTGGTGCAGATGTTGACCTTCTCTTCTTGACCAGCTATTCCGGTCTTGGCTGGAAAGTACATGGCTTCCAGTTTGGATATATAAGTGCATCTCTCACAAGTCTGAGTATTGGAGGGTAAGAGTAGAGGGTTGTCTGTGTACATGAGGCAGTTGCTACACTGCCTCAGAATGCCCAAGGTTACCAGGTTAATTGGAGAAAGCATAAGAAACTGACCTTTAGATATGCCAGGCAAGATGGTCATTATTAATAAGTACTGGAGATGTTTCCTTATAGGACGTTTAGTGCTGTTAGCTGTTATGTGTGCTACAATAATTGCTACAAGAACTCATATGAAGTGCTAGGTGAATAAGCTAATTAAATGCAAGAGAAAAGAGAACTATCAAGATCTAAGGGAAAAACTGAAGAGCAGACTTTCTGGCGCAGGTAATAGTTTACCCTAGCTTAGTGGCACTGCACGGTAGAGGCTCCATGAGATGTAGCTCTATGTGTTGATATTGGTGTTGTTTTGAAAGAGCTCATTTGGGGCTGCTGAGGATATTTGTTATGTGTACTTTGTCTAGGAGTTCTTTGTGATTTAGGAAGGTTACATGTGAGTGCCTCAGTATATGTGGGTCTATATGTCTGCTTTGAATTGTGTGTAATGGGTGCAGCATGTGTACTACTGTCAACCTTATTAACATTAGGAGTACTTTTATGTGAGAGCTTTGCCTCCAGTGACATTGTGTAAATACTTCTCTCACACACCATATCAGTTTGTTTGAGAATTAACTGGTTGTCAGTAAACATGAGGCAATTTCTACACTGCCTCAGGATGCCCAACTCCAACAAGGCAGTAATGGAGACAGTAGGAAAGTTCATATCCATGGCCACAGACCCTTTTGTATAGATTAGATAGTTGGAGTGAAAATATCAATCACTGCCAGGAGTATCCGGTTTGCAACTATGGGGACAATGCTTGTCACTTGAAACTAGTTGTCCTATGTGCAACTATGTAATGGAGAAATTTCAATTGTGCTATTACAGGAAAAATGTCACTTAAGGTATCTGAATCTGTACTGAGCACTGCCAAACACTTGAGGAGAAACTAATACATAGATCCTGAAAATTTAAGGATGAAGTATTAAGGCAGATATTCTGAAGTTAGAAACAAATCAAGCTGCACTTACTGAAAACAAAGAATTAGCTTGTCAAAAATGATGTAAAGGGGAGTCACAAAAATGGCTATTGCCTGGCTACTACTAGTGCTGGTCTCACCACAGCTTCACTCTGTTGGGATACAATACTCTTTTGCTTATTCTATCATCAGAAGCAAAATGTTAGCACCAATCTCAAGATGAGAAGCAGGCAACAGCCTGTTTGGTGATCCACAGTGTTGTCCCAGATGATGCAAGGGTCTGTAGCCTTGTAGCCTTTTCCTGTTAGATGACTTGAATAACAACCAGACCAATTAAGAATGTTAAACACAGACACTCACTCTCCAACCAGAAGCAGTCAGGAATCAATGCACTCTCCTCCTTCTCTCACCAGGGTCAGAATATAAGCACAGATTCCAAACTGACACCTATAAAGCAGTTATTAGGCTTTCTAGTGATCAGCAGTCTCCAGGAAATAATGTCCCCATACTCCTCTCACCAGGAGAAAATATAAGCACTGAGCTTAAGATGACTACTGAGAGTCAGAATGTGGGATCTCCTATAACTGGTGGTCTTGCAATAGATGTTTAAAGGTAAGATGAAAAAAATGGTTTATCCTAAACACTGCAGTGTGCACTAAGCAGTTAGATATGAAAATGGTTACTTATGTTTTAGCTGTCTAAGTGGAGAGTCACTATTTTTAAAAGAGCAAGATAGATTGAAAGAGGGTGGGCTCTTTCGTATTCTGGTACTATGGAATACAGTGGCCAACAAATTTAAAGAGTTGAAGGAGAGTGATTTCACAGAATGATAATTTTGTGCTTACTCACATCAGCCAGTGAAAGGAGAGAGGGAAGGAGATATATGGTCAAATTAACATAAGGGGCAACTTGAAAGACAATGGTGTTTAAGAACACAACATTAACAGGATGGGTTGCTGAATATAAAAACTGCCAATGATCAAAATCCAAAAACCTAATCCCAGAAGCACAAACCATCAAAATATTTTTTTTTTCAGGAGAAAACTCCCTCTGCACCTCCCAATGTGTGGCAAGCCTCCCATATCCCCAAATGTATATATCAACTCCACGGTTGTGCCAACTCAAAGAAGGGATTGATCTCCTAATAAAGGGAAGTGACTTCCTATGGATGACATAATTCAACAATGTGATCCCTGGCATCTTCAACCTCAGATAATTGCTGCTTGAAGAATTGCACTTCATCCACTTGGAGGGTAACTGTTTGACAGTCCAACCAGTTTCAATACGATGGTCTTCACCTGACTCCCTAGGGTTTCCTTGTACTGGAACAAATGTTTATGCTCCTCTTTGCCTTTCTGAAACTAGATCAGTATCCTACACCTACCAAACTAGCAGTTTCAGACAAGGCCTATATTATCAAGGCATTGCTCAATGGGAGTAGCTAAAACTGTTACATGCCCTCATGGCTGTCCTAACATTTGACAACATGATCATCTGTTTAATTAAAACAAAATTGATTTCAGTCTAGTGAAAACACTTAGTTTCTACCTTGTTCTAATGTCTTCCTCTTCTTTAGACCTCACTGTTGTGGGTAGCCATATCTCCTCTGGCGGGGGGGGGGGGCAGTTTTTATTCAAATTCTCATTACCTCTCATCTAATACAGGATGACAACAACCTAGAATTCGTTCATGTTCTGATAACTAAAAGAAAGTCCATCTACCATGTTATTGTCAGTTATAGAACCCCCTCCGTAAAGCTTTTACCTGTCTCTAATTTTGCAGAATGCCATTGATTTTGACCTCTAGTTTTGCCCTTTGTTTAATTTTCTGGTAAATCACTGAGGATTATAGTCTGATAATAGTGCCAGACATTACAGTTTCATATTTGTTATTTTTCATAAAATACATGTTGATGCACAGCATGCTTTTATATTAATTTTCAAAGTACTTTACTTTTAGCTTTGTCCTTGATTTTTGAGGAAAGAAGTTGTGAGCTATGCTTCATGATGCCTGCTGTTCATGACACCTACCACAACAAATTACAATTCCTAACTATTGAATCTAACATAATTTTTCTGGGTGATTTCAGCTATTTGTCCATAAATTTGCTAAAATACACCACTAATAACCTCAGTAAATTAAGAATTTCTAACTATTAACCCTAAAATAATTGTTCTGGGGGATTCAGCTATCGACACATAAACTGGCCAGCATATATCATAAATTGCAAATATGCATAATGATTCCTAAATCTTATTAGTGCTAACTCTCTCAACCAATTTGTGCCCTCCCCAGTTATCATAGCAAAACTACTACATCAGGTTCTTATAAATATGATCCCATAATGCACCACACCTGAAGTCATTTCCTCTTTGATCAAATCTGACCACAGTGCCATATATTTCTCTTTATGATCCATGCCCAGGATGCCTACAAATCCCACTGTCTTCAGAAAATTCTACAGGGCTAACATTTGTCTGATCTAAAGATGTTTAAAAGCTCCTTAACCCAGGATGCCCCATTGCTAAAATGGCCTCTTATGCCACAGATTATGATTTCCACCTTGACTTCTGCATTGACGTTCCCATCTATATTTATCACAAATGCAATAACAAGTTCAGAGAAAAGGCCACTTTGATGGAAAACCATCTTCATCAAACTTTGCTATAAAAGAAATAAACATTTTCACATGAGGCAAACTCAAATCCTCTCACTCCAAAAGTGAACCTAGGAGGGTACATAAAGAATTAAGTCAAAAGATCAAGATTGAAATAAATGTTGCTACCATATCCAACAATAACTATAAAGCTTTGTTTAATTATGCCAAAAACTTATGTCAGAAACTTCAGAAATAAAAAACAGCACTGTACTGATTTGATATCAAATGGCATCACTGCCTCTCAAACCCTTAGGATATTGCAAGCATTCTGCTGGACAAATTAAGTTCAAACTTCTCCATCTGTCCTCCCTATGATTCCCCCACAATATCCAGCCAGCACTTTCCCCTTGTTAGTACCTCAAAACAAGTGCTAAAGTCCCTCTCCAAAACTAAAATGATTAGCTCTTTGTGCCCAGATAAAATGCCATGAATGTTTTATTGTTAGTAGGAAATGCTGCCTCAGATACTTCCTTGTATACTTATTCCATCTGCGCTCCTCTACTGGTTATATACATGAAAAAACTATTCCTGAACAAGGGTGGTCCAAACACTCCCCCTGAAAACTGTAGACCAATTAGCCTCATTTGAAAGGTACTGATAATTAAAAAAATCATAAATAGGTGTATGTGTAAGATTACAGTCCCTTGACTCAGACCTATTTGGCTTTCTGAAGGTCAGATCCTGCCTATTTATCCTGGCTGAATTTTTTGAAAGAGTCACAAAAGCATTTGATGAAAGCAAATTGGTAAACATATTCACCTTGACCCAGCCAAAGCTTTTGATATTATCCTACACTTTGGCATTAGTGATAGAATGACCTAGTTAAAAATATAAATGGTCCTGTAAGTTAGATAGCAAACTAGCTGAAAGACAGAACACACTCATTCAGGGCAGAGGGCACATTTTCCTCAAAAAGACTCATCACCAGATCTGTCTTTCAGAGCTTCTTACTAGTGACGTCTCTCAGAGCTCATCACCAGATCTGTGTCTCAGGGCTCATTACCAGATCTGCCTCTCAGGACTCATTACCAGTGATGTCTGTTAGGGCTCTATTCTGGTACCACCATTCTTCGGCATATGCTTCACAGACATTAAAACTGAACAGGTTTGCTGATGATTAGAAACTCAGGGCTGTCATTATCATTCCAGATGAAACCCATATCCTCCAAGAGGGCCTTATTCATACAAGTTTGTGGTGTCAGACCATGGACTAAAGTTTAGTACAAAAATATATAGTATTTTACTGTTGGTAAACAAGAATATTCCCACACTTATCACACCTATCACAGAAATGGCACCTTCTAATAATACATATTATCATTAGAAACCTAGCTGAGTTTGTTGACAGTGAACTATGCTTTTACTACCATGTATCTCTCATTAGGAAAATCTTTCTACCTAGCCCAGTTATTTACTAACAGCATATCCAACAAGTCCAAGGAAGTTATTGTTGTCTTGCACTACTCTTCCATTACCAGACCCATAATAAAAAGATTACCCTTTTAGTATGTATCATTTAGCCATGTGGCCCAGCTAGAAAAAAATACTATGTTACCTCACAAAAAAAAAATCACAGGTATGAACTCATTAAACTATACAGTACACCTAAAACTTCTGTCACTGTCTTCTGTCTCTTATAAATTGTACATGACAGTTTCTGCCTGGCCTAGATAGCTGCAAATGCCTCTTTCTAAATGACTTCCTATGTGTTCTTAAAACTGGAAAAATATAAATGCCTGTAAAACATACTCGGTAATATAAGCAGGACCTGTTGGAAGCATAGATATTTCTTTCAAGGGATACCTTACCTTTAAAAAAAGCTGACACGTCATGTCAAACAAAATTGTTCCCTAACTATCTTTAAATCTGCCTCAAACATGTAAATAACAATAATTCACAATGGATTTAGTTTCTCAGTCCCATAAGAACATGGGGAGTAGGTAAACAGCAGTGTTTAGGGCAATAGTGGTTTTCTAGATTACTTGCTCATTATACACCTATGAACCTATAATCCCGTAACAGTTCCACAATGTACCCCAAGGCCAAGAACACTGCATTGAGGGGCCATGAAAATATCCCAGGATGCCTCCTTAGTAACATGAAACATAACCTATCAGAGCCACTAGAATCACTGTTAACTGTAGCCTCCAGACAGGCTTCATGCCAATAGAATGAATGTCTGCAACTTACCTCCCTCTGTACAAGGGCAGGCCATCTATTGATATGGGTAACTACAGACACACACGTCTGTCTAGTCTCATAAACAAAGCCATGGGGATAATTATCATGCAAAAAAACAGTAACATAAGAAACCTTCAAGCACTGGATCCCACCCAGTTTCATTTTGTCAAGGGCAGGTTATGCCTACTTAACATGGTGGACTTCTTTAACAATATCACCAAAGCAATGGATGGGGATAATAAAGGTGCATACTGCTACCCTGACCTGGTCAAAGCATTCAACACAATACCCCACTTAGGCATTGTAGACAAACTAACAATATTAGGTATAAATCCCTATGTCACCAGCTAGATAGCCAGCTGGCTCAAAGATAGGAACGAAGAAGTTAGGATAGTGGACTCTAACTCCACAAAAAGGCCAGTCACTAGCATCTACAGTATATCTCTGAAGTCAAGAATATAATCAAATGTATAATAGCAACCTTTGGGAAAGCAGCCACTTCTGCAAACTATCACATTGATAATGCACACCTACGAGTAGTCCCAGTGGTCACAGATTTGGGAATGCATGTAGACAATAACCTGGCCTGTGACCATCATGTGTCTATGTTAACAGGAAAATCCTGTTATGTTGCACAACTTATAAGCAAGGTTATGGCATCTAGGTCCAAGGATGTCAATATTCCCTTAACTAATGCCAATATTCCTGAACTAAGCCCTCACAGACAAATTACTGAGTATAAGCCCCCTTTAGTATGTACTTGACTAGACATATG
Organism: Protopterus annectens; assembly: GCF_019279795.1. Taxonomy (NCBI): domain Eukaryota; kingdom Metazoa; phylum Chordata; order Ceratodontiformes; family Protopteridae; genus Protopterus; species Protopterus annectens. Next base: position 371,677,787 of record NC_056727.1, on the reverse strand, counting down.
CAATTACTGAAGTGTCTATAGAGGTTTCTCACAAAATGAATATAGGGTGTAAACAACATGTTCTAAGTAGACTACCTGACAGCCCTGTCACTGTATTCAGGCTCCTGCAGACTTCTGAGAGGGGTTCTATTCCTGGCCTACAAAGCATCATCTTATCCCACTCTGATGAACCTGTTGCACATCTACAAAACAAATAGGATCAAAATCTCCTGATCTAGTGACTTAAACCTCATCTGCAATATAAACAGGTTATGTTGGGGGAGAGGTAGAATTCTGAGAGACTGCCTCTTCTCTGGAACATTGTTCCATAACCCAATTCAAATCTAACTTGGATCAGTGTATGGGGAATCAGAAATTTACCCCTGGTTTAGCACTTATTTCCCTATTAAACAGAAGAAGCTGGTAAATGCTTGCCCACTCTTGCGTAAACCTGCATATACCCATTGAAATAACCCTAGGGTATCAGAACTTGACAGATACATTTGGGAAGCATGGGTATGCTTAAAAAGGCCCTCTGGGATCATTATCCTAGCAATCATCTAAAAGTTTATGAATCTATATACTACACAAGACATAAATCGAAGCCTTCAGACAGTGAAAAGCAAATTAGTTTTACAAATGTTTTATTATTTCTGCTACAAGTTCTTGAGTCCTAAGTGCTTGAAGACCACTGTCTTGAAGGCAGGGACTCAAGCATCTTGTAGCTGATATAGGCTGTCCTGCTCGCTCAAACATAAATATAAGTTAAGACAAGCAGTTGTCACGCTTTATCCAGACACATTCTTTGAGTTTGAACAAGGTAACTGGGTGGTGCAGTGGTGCAACAGTGTTGCCTCACAGCAAGAGATTCTCCGGTTTGATTCTTGGCTGGGGCAACTTCTGTGTGAGTCTGCATGCCCTCCCTGCATTCCAGTGAGTTTCCACCAGATAAATCTGGTTTCCTCCCACATTCCAATGACATGCATCTGGAGCATTTCTCCCCAGGCCTCTGCTGAAAATAGGCTCTGTCCTAGTTGGACTTTCGTGGTCAACAAATGTTAAATAAACAAGTGCTATAGCTGTAGAAAGGTAGTGGGAGGGGGATTTTAGTATTTGGAAGCCGAGAGGAGTTTTAAGCTAGGGATTAAGAGAGGAGCTTTAGGGTTATGGATTGGGAAGGGAGTTTAGGGTTAGGGTTAGGCAGTGATTAGGGAATTTAGGTTTAGGGAAATATGCTGAAAGGGTTCGGGAGGAATCAGGGAATTTAGATTTAGGGAGGGGTACATTGAAGTTTTAGGATTAGGCAGTAATCGAGGGGGAGAGCTTTCGTTTTATGGATATGTAGGAGTTTTAGGGTTGCAGTTACAGTCCTGGTAGGGATACGTAGTATAGGATGGTCAGGTGTTTAGATTGCTAAACAGTTAAAGATCATATGCAGCTATTTTTTGCACTTACATGCAGTCTCTTTCCTTCTTCTGCAAATCCAGTTTATGCGATTTTCTGTTTCATTTTATTGTTATTTCTTGCTCACAAACTTTGGTTCTCCATGGACTTATGAGGACAGTACTTCCTGTCTTTGCATCATCACTTTGATGATGCAATGTTGGATCTTTCCTACACATTCTGTATTTGTAGAACGGGTCTTTTTTCTCTATTCTTTTTGCAAGCAAGAATATCATATTAATGCTGCAAATTGGTTGAGTACAGTATGTCCATTGATTAATGGAACAGGTTTTGCATCAGCGTGCATTTTCTGGACAAAATGAACTATAAACTATGAAAATCTAATATCTAGCATTAGTGTCCCGTTGTAATCCTCAGTGATTTATTAGAAAATCAAAAGTTTTTTGAGGGATGGACAGGTTAAAAATATGAGACAAAATCAGGAATGCTCTACAACAATCATGGACAGATGAAAGGTAAGATTCAGTGACATTAGGCAAATTCAGAAACAATTAAGAGTTATGTACTTCGTGTTACATTTAATATGCATGTATGACATGAAACAGAAGCAGCCTTCACAATTGTTTTTACATAAAAGGAATGTAGAATGAATGGGTGTTTGACGACCGATTGACCAACACCATGTAACTTAACCTTAAAATTGACAATTGGACAAAAATGCAAGTAATCTTCTTTCTCTATATAGGCCTTTCCACCTGTCACTGACTAGGAAATGCACTCTGCTGACCTCTAAATGATGTCAGCACATCACCAAGGAATCAAAACTTCCTGCAGTGTAATCAATGGGGGTGAAGTAGGTTATGGTTCTGGAGGACATTTTTTGGAAAAGATCTTGCTTAAAAAGCTACTTTGATTTTGTCACTTTGTACATGATCTTTAAGTAAGATCAAGTTAGTCAGAGTTAGAGCACTTGCCTTTTTCAGCGAGTGGTATTGTGCAAATATGTTGTAAGCAAATAGCACATGAGCACATTAGTAGACGTAAGGGGGATTCAATAAAGCCTACACAGAGTGATTTCTCATGTAGACATAGTGGCACAGCACCAATACGGAAACTGGCAGCTGAGCAATCCAGTAAACACAGCAGAGGGTCGTGCACGAGGGTGCGGACACTAAGGTGTCCGTGGAATGCAAATCACCTCATAAGCAGGTGAAATCCATGCAAATAATGGTGATTTTTGATCCAATAAGCTGCACGGTACCCGTGTAGGTGCCGTGCTGGTTTCAGAAATGTACACAGAAAGTAACCATGTACAGAAATGAAAAAAATTAAACAAGGGCTGTAAAAGCTCAAAAAGAAGGCTGGATATTGTAATGTAGAGCTGGAAATGGCCAATATTTAATTTTTTAAAAATACACATATTACGTTTGTGCGACACACAGCAATGCGCAAACATGCCTTTATGGAAAAAAATATTAAAATGTTGAAAAACTGAAAATAAGACATTTGCAAAAATAATGCATTATAGTGGCCTGCATGCATAGTGTACAATGGCAGGTGTCAGTGGTTGCTAAGGGGGCAGGTTCTGGAGTAGTGAAGTATGCAGTGAATATGCAAGGATCTGTATGCAAATGAGCTGGGGTTACCGAGTAGCAAAAATGGGTTAGCTGTGTCCACAGATAAAACCTGTGTAGGGCCAGAATTGTGTTGGTGTTAGTAGAACAGGTAGCTGACAACAAAAGAGGGTACGTCATACTATGTTTAAGTGGATTGGCACTCAGCGGCAGAATTTTGCACACAGCTAAGCACAGCTAAGCAGGGGTGTGTGTGTGTCCAGTGCTGCTAAACTTTGTTTAGCTGTGGGGCATGTGTTTTAGGTGGTTTAAGCTATGCCGAGCATGCCTGTGCATGGGGGTGAATGTCTTATCTGCCGAGCACTGTTTACACTAGTGCCGCAGATTTGCACGGTGAGCCCCAGTGCATAGCAGTGAAAGAAATTAAAAAAAAAAGAAATGTAAGGAAATAGCCTAGGGAAGCCAATCAAATATAAATGACTTACAAGCCCTGTTTCACTGACAGTGGGCATTCAAAACCTGTAATGATAGACCTGCAAGGTGGAATGCATCACAGTCAGCCAATGACACAGGCTGCATTTGCAACACACCACTATAAAGTATGCATATACCCTTCAATCTGATTTTCCCCACATACTCTGCACCATTTGAGTATACACTTGGGAATTTTAACTGACAAAATGATAGAAGCTGCTGCTGTTCTTCTACATTTGTATGTGCTGGAGGCTGAGGTCAGTGCTGGTGCTGATGCTGACAACAGGACTAGATTGAGAAGGAGAAGAGTGTTCAGGCCCAGGGTAATCTTTTATGGGCTACATGAGCTGGAGATAGTAGAGCACTACAGGGTGGGCAGGGACATACTACAAGAACTTACTCAGCTTTGCCACCCTCATCTCAGACCAGAGCCAACTGAGCAGAACCCATCTCAGTGGAAAAGAAAAGGTATGTGTAACCCTTAGAATACTAACTACAGGTACTTTTCAAAGACATACTGGGGACAAAATGGGGGTCTCACAGGCATCTGCATCCAGGGTATTCCACCATTTCCTACATGCCATGAAAGCACATGCCAGTGAGCACATATATTTACCCCACACTCCTGAAGAGAGGGCCAGCAATATGCATCTCTTCCACCATGTGGCACACTACCCTGAGGTTCTGGGTGCCATAGACTGCAGTCATGTGCACATCAAAGAACCACCTGGTGAGGAGGGTAGAGTCTACGTCAACTACAGTGGGTATCACTCCATCAACTGCCAGGTCATATGCAATGCCCAGGGCATTATCATGAATGTATGTGCTGGCAGCCCTGGCAGCTATCACTATGCCCACATCTGGCATGCATCACAACTGTACCAAATGTTTGCTGGGGGACATCCCATACAGACATCTACTGGGGGATATTGGCTATGCCCTGGAGCCATGGATGATGACACCCATCAGAAATTCACACACACCTACCAAAGAACACCATAATGAGGCACATGCACAAACTAGGAACATCATAGAGCATGTGTTTGGGCTGCTCAAGTCATGGTTCCACTGCCTCAATATATCTGGTGGAACCATGCAGTACTTTCCAGCCACATGTTCACAGTATGTGCCATGCTACAGAATATGATCCTGCAGAAACAGCTGTGGCAGAAACATCACAGGGAAGGGACAAACAACCCCCACCAGTGCCAAGGTCCCCACAGCCACAGGGGGACTCGGAAGAGGAACACCCTGAGCCTGTGCCTGTAGGCAGATGTAGGCATGCCCAGTATGGTCTGGCCTTGGCAAACAGGCACTGTATAGCATATGCACTGACATTCTAGGGACCTAGGGACTGACACCACACTCTGACTCACACTCACGGTAAAAAGGATGCCAGCCACACCACACATCCTGTTCCTTACCAAGTATTGACTGTGTACTGGGTGCATCTGACAGAGTCATCCCTGAAGCACTGTGATCTCAACTGCTGCAGACACAAACTAAGTCACTCTTCTTTACAACAAATGTATGGGGTACTAGACTATGGTAGCATATGTAGGACCAGCTTGCAGACAACTGACAGCTATGTGGGACAACAGGAGCTCCCTCCCCAATACTGGCCACCCCATAATATGCAGCAGGCCTCAAGGCAGCAACACCCACTGCACTATGTGAGGAAAATGACAAACTGTGGGGTCATAGGACAGATGCATGACTGTCAATGCTAGAGACCCCTACCCCTAACATACTTGTGTTCCCATACAACTGCAGTAACATTATGTTTGCAAGGCAATAGCAGCAGACCACACAATCCATTTCCACAATCTGCAGGGGTCAATATGCTATGTATGTCTGTGGTTGATAGTTGTCAGGAATTAAACTACACTGTCTGGTGGCTGCTGTGGCTTAGTGGGCTAAGTATATTACTATGGTTGATGGTGCTCATAGTTTGAGACTGGCTGCACCTACTATTTTGCATGTCAGCTACATCTATAGTAGGAGTTCCACAGACTGTCAATATGTCACTATTTGTTCATAGGTTCATAGGTGTGTAGTAAGCTAATAGCCCTTGAGCCTTTGCAAGCCTAGCCCATAGGATTATCCTGGCATCATGCCACCCTACCTTAGTTCTTAGTGCCTCTGTTGAGTAGAGCCAGTGGAGGGATCCCTGGGGTGAATTTTCTATTTCCCATCCACTCATCAAGATTTCTGTTGAAGAGGCCCAGTGAGTCACTCCTCTGGACATGTATGGGAAGTCTATTCCATAGCATGGGCAGTCTCTGGATTATGAATCTGTTCCTCCAGCTTGTTCTGTTGATTGTGGTAATGAGGTTGAGGTCTCTGGAATGTGATGTATGGAGGGATTGGGATTTCTTTAGAAGTAGCATTTCTAACAGAGCTGGGTCAGATATGGTTTTGTAAGTCAAGCAGAGATCGCCTCTAAGTAGGCGATATGAGACAGAGAATAGTTAGAGTTTTTGAGTCTGTCCATATAGGACAAGTGTTTAAGGCCTAGGATCCTCTTTGTGAGGTACTTTTGCGACCTCTCCAGTTGTTGCAGGTGTCTAGTGAGGTACATGCCAAATGGGCCATTGTACTCGATGATTGGTCTAATGAGGGAAGAGTAGAGAGAGACAATGACCTCTTTCTTCTCAGATGCAAAATCCTTAGTAATGAGATGTGCCACACAGAAGGACTTTCTGACCACAGGGGCAATGTGGTGGTCAAAATAGAGGTTGCTGTCAATCTGTCTTCCCAGATCTCTCATAACACCTTTTGTGTTCAGTGGACTACCATTGATGTAGTAATTCATGGGAACCAGGTTTTTCCCAAAGGGGATGATGATACATTTTTTGGCATTGAGCTCAAGGCCATGGTACTGACACCAGTTGTTGGCCTCACTGAGGCCTTCCTGTAGGATGTCAACATCACTTGGGGAGTTAATAATTACTCCCAACTTGCAATCATCTGCGAACTTTGTCAGCCAGAGTCCCTTCGTATTGGCCTGGACTTCAGAGAAGTAGATACCAAACATGAGAGAACCCAGGACAGAACCCTGTGGGATCTACTTGTGACTGGTCGACAGTCTGACTTGGAGTTAGCAACTTTCAAACTGTGGGTATTATTTGTGAGCCATTTTGCAGCTCATCTAGTGACATAGGGGTTGATGCCTAGCTTAGTGAGTTTCTCTATGATTCCTGAGTGGGGAATGGTATCAAAGCCCTTGGCCAGATCAAGATAGGCTGTATGAACCACCTTGCCTTCATCAACAGCTCTGGTGACTGACTCAAAGAAGTTGACAAGGTTAAGCAAGCATGATCTACCCTTCACAAAACCAAAGTGTGTGGGATCAAGAGTTTGGAGATTCCCTATATCCTTGTTTATTAGATCCATGATGATGCGTTCCATACCTTTGCATATTAGACTTGTCAGGCTAATGGGGTGATAGTTCCTAGTCGCTCCTTCTTTGTGGAGAGGGATGACTGTAACAGTGGGCCATTCAGTACAAACAAAGCCTAAGGTGAGGCTGTGATTGAACAGGGCACACAGGTGAGATGCCAGTTCATTTTGTAGTCCATGTAGAACACAGCCAGGGATATTGTCAGGTCCCACAGAAGCTGTATTCTTGGCCTTGGACAGTGCTATTTTAATCTGTGCATCAGTAATACTGGGTGCCTGGCAATCTACTGGTACTGTAATTGGTCCTTTGGAGGGAGGGATAAAGTTGGCGCTGAATCTGTTTTCCAGTATATTGGCAATATCTGTTGGCTTGGTATAGGAGGTGCCATTCTGCAACAGCTCTGAGAAAATCTGGGTATTGCCGTGGAGATTCTTTACATAACTATAGAAGGCCTTACGGTTGTCTTTACTATCTGCTGCAATTCTGTTTTCATAGCTAGCTTTAGAGGACTTGATGAGGGATCTCAACTTTTTGTTGAGGCTGATAAGGAAGTTTTTCCAGTCTTGGGACTTCACCTTATTTCACATCAGTTTCCTCCTTCTGTTGTAGAGTTTGTTTATGGCAGGGAACCACCAGATCGGCTTCATTTTTTTGGAGGAGAGCATCTTGGTTCTATTGGGTATGGTGAGATCCATGCATTTGTGTATGTGTTTGTACAGGGCATTAGTGTATGATTTGGTGGTCATGCAGCTGTTCTCCAATTGCATGGGTGCTGTGAAGTTAGCCCCCTCTGGTTTTAGGAGCCCAAAATTAGCTTTGGAGATGTTTTTCATGGTGGTTACCTTTGTGTGTGGGGGGGGGGGAGGAGGATGTGGATTTACAATGTGATTAGTTTGTGTTACGATCTAACCAGGGAGGAGTTGACTATTGGTATAGAGCAACGGTCACCCATGTTAGTAATAACCAGGTCAAGGATGTGGCTACCTCTAGTGGGGGTAAGAATGAGCTGGTCCAGGGCATTGGAATTAATGAATTCCAGGAAACGTTGGGCAAGTGTATTGGTGCATGGGTAGTGTTCCCAGTTAATGGAGGGGTAGTTGAAGTCACCCAGTATGAGTGTTAGGTTGGACCCTAATTTTCTCCAAGGTCCTTATGAATGTGGAGTGTGAGTCTTGGGTTATGGTTGGGGGCCTATAGCAGGCAACAACCTGAATCACTGTCTTACCCAATGTTAGCTGCACCTGATGTATCTCTGATGCGTTATGTTGAGCTACCAGTCTGGAGGTGTGCGCATCCTTTATGAATATGGAAACACCACCGCCTTTGGAGCTTCGGTCCAAGATCTGGGGCTGAAAGATGTGAAATGAGTTATAACCTTGTAGTGCAGGAGTGCTTTCTGCTGCCTTGAACCACGTCACTTTTACAGCACAAATGTCGATGTTCTCCATTTTAAGGAGTGCTTCGAGCGAGTGCATTTTGAAATTAAGACTTCTAGTGTTGAGCAGCATGACCCTCATATTTTGTAGCTGTTATGGTGGTGATTTGGTCTTTGGAACACTGCATAAAAAGGGCACTATAGGGGTGGTAAGAGCCTTGGCTAGTATCCAGAAGCCCAGGGGTAACAGATGCAGGCCATCTTTGGCAAAGCATCGAGGTCTGTCAATCATGTCATCCCAGGCAGACAGATACTGGATCCCCTTAGAATGACACCAGAAACATAGCCAATTGTTGAAATCAATCATTTTCTGCTCTGGGTGATGGCAGGAGGCTGCTCAGGGCTAGGGTCATACCCCCCTGGACTACATAATCTGAGAACTCCTCCATGTCTCTTTTCATGTAGTCCAGGGAGGTGTGTCTCAGGTCATTCACACCCACATGTACAATGACAGAGTCATATTTGTACCTGTTGTTGAGGGACCTGAGTGCATGCGTTATGTGGCAGATCCTGGCACCCGACAGGCAGATGACTGTTACTTTCTCCTTATTCAACCTAGTGAGTGGGACGTCAGTGTTCCTTGCTATTGAGTCACCTATGACTAGTGTGTTGGGGATGCTATTTTGCTTTAGGGGTTGGTTGAATGGCACACTGTTTAGGAGAGTTATGTGTCTCGTGATTAGTGTTGTGTTGTGGTGGTCGAGTGCATTTCTGCCTTGGAGGTCTCTGCTGTTTGGGTAGATTTTTATTGAGGGCCTCTGCGAAGGTGGGTGTGTGGTTTGTGTTTTTATGTGAAGGCAGTGCTGGTGTGTGTTCTGGAGGACTATGTGTTCCATGTGGTGTGGTGCACGTATTGACCTTTTCCTCTTTATTAGCTATTCTGGTCTTGGCTGGAGAGTGTGTGGTTTCCAGTTTGGATATATCAGTGCATCTCTCACATGTCTGAGTGTTGGGAGGCAAGAGGAGAGGGTTGTCATTGTACATGAGGCAGTTGCGACATTTCTGCAGGATGCCCAAGCTCACCAAGTTAATAGGAGAAAGCGCAGAGAACTGACCTTTAGACATGCCTGGAGGGGTGGGCATTAATAATAAGTACTTGGGGAAAGCTGGACAAAGCCAGAGACAATGGAAGGACAGGAGACGACAGATACGGACAGTACAGAGCTCTGAGTATCCTAAATGGTGGCTAGTAGAACAGCAGGTTGTAACAAGTCAAAGTAGCTGCAGGATGTCAAGGCTGTCACATAACTGTGTCAGTACTTACAACAAGTCAGTGGGCACTATCATACCTCTCAAATGTACAGATTTTCACAGAATATCCACAGTTTTGCCTCATATTTCTGGTCCATTTTTCATAAGATTGCAGTTTTCTGGCAAACTAGTAGTAAATCAATAAAGGCTGACATTAGAAAATAACACAGACATTTGAGATGCAGACTTCATACCCTTCAGGCAATTCATGCTAATATGAAACATGTTATTCTACCAACTGTCTAAGTTTGTAAGAGCAATTTTACAAAATTGTCTCTATTTTTGGGCCTGTGTCTTACTGTTATATATGCATTTGTCCAGATTTCTTGCTGTAAGAGGTTGAGCGGTATGGGCCCCATGTAGCATTATAATACCAATACAACACAAAATGTCTGAGGACCAGACCATACATATGGGGCAGAATGCTGGACATCCTACAAAACAGGTACAGTCAGAAGTGTGAAGTCTGTAACCCTGTGTGTGGTGTTACATCTTGTACCCCAGTCACAGCATACCTACAGCTACATAGAGCTGCAACTGTGGACAAAGCCAGGAACAGGAGTGGGACAAAGGGCCACACATAAGAAGAATGAACTACTGGCCAGACAAATGTAGAAAATGCAGAGTAGAACAGGTCCTGCAGTAGCTTGGGTTCCCTGCTGTGTATGGAGTCAGTAACTCAAATGTCTGTCAGCAGTTCCTCATGTCAATTTATAATGATCTGCCACTGATGTACCAGGAAATCACATTGTTATGTAAAACATACCAGACATATGATGAAAAACCCTGTTCAGTCTAATACAATCTGTACATACCCTAGGTATAAGTTAGATATTATGGCCAGCATACAGCTGGGGAATACCTTGGGCATTATATCAGGGAGGTGCTGGACTGTGTAATCAGCTGCATCAGCCAACTGGCTGTACCACACAAAATCCTAGACTGGAACCCTTGTAAGTACTGACAGTCACATGGGGCATGCTCCTACACTTAGCTAATTTCAGTCCATGTCTGTAGCCTCATCTGCCTATAGAACTGAGATGTCAATATATAACTGTGCATACAGACAGCTATGTATACCTAACTGTCTCCCCATCAGGCATGATTACCCTTACCTTTCAGTATGTGGCACATATAAGATATATATGTATCTGTAGAGCTTTATATAATATATACATATATATATATATATATATATATATATATATATATATATATATATATATATACATATATATATAGACAGAAAGATATAGAGTGATGTAGTGCTGAGTGCTGCAGCCACTTGAACACCGATTGTTTTGTAGGTAGGTAGGTAGGGGTTCTAATCTCACATCAGCCACTGTGTGTGTGTGTGTGTGTGTGTGTGTGTGTGTGTGTGTGTGTGTGTGTGTGTGTGTGTGTGTGTGTGTGTGTGTGTGTGAGTGAGTGTGTAGGTATCCCACATAAAGCAGCATACACATGCCCAACAAGGCCTATGTCGGTGCTATGGTCAATCATTTTATGGCCCTGTGATTAGTATCTTCCATAACAGTGACCTCCCTGTCAACAGCTGCTAATGTCATCCACCCCAAAGCAGTGGCAGACACTTTCCAAACACATATGCTCCGTGGTGCATGCAATATGTATGTAGTACTATACTCTATACAACTAGATAGGTAGTGGTTATAATCCCAACAATGGCAACTCTGTGACTGTGTGTGCATGCGTAAGTATATCCTCTTGCAGCAGTGTGTTTGTCATGCCTACGTGTTCACAATGCTAATACATTTTAAGTCCTGTGCCTACCTGTTAACCCCCACATTGGCTTACTTTACAGGGCCTGCTGATGTCATCCACTTTAGAAACACACTGAGACACTCTGCAAACACATAAGCTTAGTGATGCATGTGACAAGTATGTAGCACTATAGTATATACATCTAGATAGGTGGGGTTCTAATACCAACAACAGCAACTCTGGGAGACTGTCTGCATGTGTGTAAGTATATCCTCTTACAGCAGTGTGCCTGTCTTGCCTATGTGTGTGCAATGCTAATGCATTTTAAGGCTTGTTAACCCCCACATTGCCATACTTTATAGGGCCTGCTGATGTCATCAACCTTAGAAGCACAGTGAAACGTACTTTAGACACAATAGCTCTGTGGCACATGCAATAAGTTTGTAGTGCTATAGTGCATATAACTAGATAGGTAGGGGTTCTACTCTCACAACTGGCAACTCTGTCAGTGTATGTGTGTGTGTGTAAGCATATCAACTTGCAGCAGTGTGGCTGTCTTGCGTGTGTGTGATGGTTATACAATTTTAAGGGCCTGTTATCCCCCCATTGACAACTGTTTCAGGGCCTACTGATGTCATCCACCTTAGAAGCACAGTTAGACAGTGTCTAAGCACATTAGCTCTGCGGCACATGTGATAAGTATGTAGCACTATAGTATATATAACTAGATAGGTAGAGGTTCTACTCTCAAAATCAGCAACTCTGTGAGTGTATGTGTGTGTGTAAACATATCCACTTGCAGCAGTGTAGCTGTCTTGTGTGTGTGAGATGGTTATACAATTTTAAGGGCCTGTTAACCCCCCATTGGCAACCTTTTCAAGGCCTACTGATGTCATCCACCTTAGAAGCACAGTTAGACACTGTCTAAACACATTAGCTCCATGGCGCATGTGATAAGTACGTAGCACTATAATATATATAACTAGATAGGTAGGGGTTCTACTCTAAAAATTGGCAACTCTGTGAATGTATGTGTGTGTGTAAGCATATTCCCTTGCAGCCGTGTAGCTCTCTTGCCTGTGTCTGATGGTTATACAATTTTAAGGGCCTATGCAAACCTGTTAACCCCCCCCCATTGGCAACCCTTACAATGCCTGCAGATGTCATCCACCTGAATAGTAGTGTGCAGACACTCCAAAAACACATAAGCTCCGTGATACATGTGATACATATGTAGTGCTGTAGTATGTATGACTAGACAGGTAGGGGTTCTACTCCAACAAGGGCAGCATGTGTGTGTGTGTGTGTGTGTGTGTGTGTGTGTGTGTGTGTGTGTGTGTGTGTGTGTGTGTGTGTGTGTGTGTGTGTGTGTGTGTGTGTGTGTGTGTGTGTGTGTGTGTGTGTGTGTGTGTGTGTGTGTGTGTGTGTGCGTGCATATATCCCTTTGCAGTAGTGTGAGTGTGTTAGGGTTACCATCTGTCTCACTGTAAAAGTTGCAGTCCATTTTGGCCAGGTGCAGCCTGTAAAAATAAGTAAAACAATACAAAATCCCCAAGAGTGTAGCACAATAAACATTTCCTACATTATTGTCATAGTTGCATAAAACAGTTATTTTACATCACAAATACCTAAATGTTATGAGAAATAGCATAATCAATGCAAGTGCTACAAAAATAAGCTGTTATATTTTAAAAAAATTGAGGTTCTGTCCATTGCACTCACTGTGGGTATAGTTTGTTCTCCCACTGTCTCTCACATTACTACAAAAAAAGTGTCCCACATTGAGTGTTTGATAAGGTGGCAACTGTAGTCTGTCTTGCCTATGTGTGTGTGTGTGTGTGCAATATCTATACATTTTGAGGCCCTGTGAGTAGCTGCTACCCCTAAATAACCCACAATGTATCCAGGCATGAATGCTACCTGCCACTACCTACATTTGTAGGTACTGACCAAATGTGTGGATGACTGTATGTTTGGTGCTGCCTGTCATTGACTCTCTATATCTTGTTAGCATACTGCAAGAGGGTCTTACATCAACTATGGGCTGGTGCCAAGGTCCTGGACTCAAGCTAAACACAAAAAATGTATCATCATACCAGTCAGCAAAGACACAGCCCTGCTGTTTACCACATCAGTGGTAACACCCTAAATACACAACATGTGTTGAGACTCCTGGGAACTCAGGTTGTAAACAATTTCACATTCAAGCATCATGTAGCATCAGTGATCAGAAAAGCCTTGTATGTGGTTCATCTCATAGGTAAAGGGATTGCATACAGAAAAAAGGTGGTCATTACCTATCTATACTCCTCATTTCATACACCAATATTTTACTACAATGCCCTGTTTGGTATGTACCTATCTAGACATCTGCACCAAATGGAAAGGCCATGGAAATACATCAGAAAAGTAATCCATGGCCTCTAACACTTGTCCCATGCAGACAGGCTCAAATTATTATTGCTCCACTTGGTATTGGACAGGTTGCTCAGAGGTTGGCTGTGTCATGCCTACAATGCAATGATGGACCCTGCCCTACTACAACTGCCCATATCCATAAGTCTAACTCGGCACGTATTACCTGTGCAACAGGCCTGAATCTGATATGCAACATCAACACAACCTGCTGGTGAGACAGGTTTGTCTCCCAGAGGCTGCCCTGTCTCAGGAATACACTTTCCATACATGTCAGAGTACCACAATGACCCTCTTCAAGCGCAACCATGATGAGTAGATGGGAAACCACCATTCTGTCCCAGAGTCCCATCTGAGTCCCTCATTGACAGGGGCAACAGGTGCTGACTGATGTTTCTTCTTGGGGATAAAATAATGTCTAGCCTTGTAAGTGTTCAAGGTCCATTACTCTAGTAACCTCCTATGATCCTATGAACCTATGATCCTCCGAATTCCCAGGTGACATGTATCAAGAGTAGCATATAGCATCATGTGGTATGCATGCAAGATTACGCTGTCTGCCCCCATTGTCCCTGACACACTGTTCTACACATACACACCTAGGTAAACATGCACAAATACAGCCATATCTTGGCAAAGTCACATTTGTGTGTTGCCACCATGCCATCCTGCACTGCTGTATTGGCACCAGCTCTCCATGGCATAGACACACAGACCTCTGGAACAGAAACCAAAAAATGTGTGGGAGCCAGCAGTCAGTCAGCAATACTACCACCAATGTAGCGTCATGGAACAAATGTACATACAATTTGATGTGTACTCATGACACATGCCAGCAGACAGCACCTTACAGGGCATAACACTACTGCACTGCAAGTTATCATTAAATGTACTATAGTCACACTGTGCATCAGACACATATTTGCACATTCCTGCATTCATGGTATGGATGACAGGAATGTGGCACAGGTATCATTACATGCACAGGCTGTGGTGTGGGGTTGCCAAAGGCCTAGGCTGTGTCACACAGTTGACATTGTGTGTGTGTGCGTGTGTGTGCGTGTGTGTGTGTGTGTGTGTGTGTGTGTGTGTGTGTGTGTGTGTGTGTAGGGGTGCTGCTCAGCTGAGGCAAGGAGAGGAGCTGTGTGTATCTGTTGGTAACCTGCATGTGACAGTGATATGTGAGTGTGCGCGTGTACACAGCCAGGCCATGTATTAGCCCTACAAGAGATGATGTTGGACAGCTCTGGACCATACATGGCAGAATGTACAGTTCACACTCTCCGGCCATAAACACAGGAACTGGCTCTGTCAGAATTGGCACTGGCAGCACCATGCTCAGGGTCAAATGTAGTACTACTCGCTGACAGTGACTGGTGCCTGCTGGGACCATCTCCCTCATGGGACTGCCCAGGACCATGTGCCCATGGCCTGCCATGTCATGGTGTGGACAGCACCCTCCCTTCTGTAGTGCTGGTGGTACTGCCACTGCAGGAGCATGACTGTGCATAGCCACGTGGACTCTCTGCTGATGGTGGTGCTGACCTACATCCATGTGTCCGATGCCCTACTCCCATCACATGTTCCAGCACAGACAATGCGTGGTTAAGGATTGACAATGTCTCACCTCACCATCTGTCCACTACATCAGCGAAATGATGTATGGCATCACCAGTGTTGTGGATGGAGTCATGGATGTCAGACAGTGATGCATCAATGATCCTGAACATCCATCTGGTGTTGTGTTCAGAATGTGCCTTTGCCTTCATGTTGGACAGAAACATGCATTGAGTGACTCATGATGACACCTGTGACAGGTGGTGGATGGGCAGCAGTCCTCCTTCGAGCACCCCTGTCAATCTGCATGTGTGGGACCTTACCAGCTCTCTGGTTACGGCTATTGTCTACAGTCATAGATTCCATAGTCGCCACACTCTCCTGCTCAATGCCACAACCCTCTGATTATCCAATATCTGTGGCCACAGGGGACTGGATATGTGTGGGCATACTGACTGTGTGCCGGGACATTGGGGGAGGAAGTGGGATGTCAACCCATGGGACAGATTCAGCCCCTAACAACCCCACCTGTGCCTCACTATGCCCACCATCATCATCAGAGTCCGATAACACACTGATATCAGGTTATGAGGGGGACACACTCCAACCAACATGGTCACCTGTGAGGAAGAAGACAACATGACTACATTAATACATGCACTATTATGTCTGTTGATCCACACACACACACACACACACACACACACACACACACACACACACACACACACACACACACACACGGTGAGATGCCACAACCTCATGATACATACCACACCTTATTACTGATCTCATGTGCAACACACAAGCATACCACAACAGACACTAACAAGACAGGCCCTTAACAACATGCAGTGCAGCTACACCCAGTTAATGTTGCCAGTACTGTACATCTGTGAGATAAGCAACATGTCAGTATATGTGCTGGACCTTCACCTAAAAAACAGTGCTCCCGTCTCCACCATACTATTGCCCCCTGTATAGTAGACTGCATACACCTTCACAGAAATATGTGCAAATATGTTACAGCTCCTGCAAATCTGTGACTGTGATTACCAATTCAATGTACTGCAGTGAGCCCCTCCACACCTGAACATACAAGTATTGTATTATGGCTAAGCTGAACAGTTGTGTCCATGACAAACTGGCAGCCCTTAACATTCCTATGGTATAGATGAGCTATAACAAAATAGTTTCACACCCACCAGCTACAGGATGTTGGACTCCAGCCACACCACATGTACCTATGGAATTGTGGGGGAGAGGTATTGTCAGCAAACAGAAATGTGGCACTGGTACAGGATAATATGTGGGTATACCAACATGTACAGTAACAAGCTGTGATACGCCCACATTGCTGACATTCTGAGTATGTGTCCACACAGGTGCATTACAACCCCCCCCAAATGCAGATTGACCTGACAGCCGTATACAGGTATGCAGGGGCTGCCACTATGACTACTACAGTATTAAAGTGATGACCACATGAGGCTTACCTGGACACTCCTCTGCAGTGGAAGCTGCGCCACCCACCACCACAATGTATGGAGTGATGGATGCTTGAGAGCTGGTGGCTGAACCCAGGTTTGCAAGGAACCCCTCTGTGGCCGAGACTGGTTGTTGTGTTCCAGGTCGTTCAGCCATGCCAGCAGGGTCCCTTGCCACAGCTGTGGCCCTTTGCTGTGCAGCATTTATCATATTGGTGGCCCGGTGTCAGACCTGCTCATAGTTTCTGTCCTGTACTCCGATGTGATTTACTGATGCAACAAGGTCTGCCCACAGTGCAGCACACTGTTCTTATATATGGCAACTCCTTGACAGCAGGATATCAAGATGCAGTCTGAGGCCTTCAACTATGACTTCATTCTTGGCTGCAGAAAACGGTGGGTTCCTCCATCTGTACATCACACCTGAAAGACAAGAAAAGGGGAATATGTCACAGGACCACATACATTGCTCTTCATTATGTACACACCCTGCACATCCAAATTTGCCAGCAATATTCCTGCTAACTCCCTCATCATACCCAGCCATCTCTCACCACAGTATGTATGTGGCTATCAGCAACATAGTGGCAATACATCATGCATTTCTCTCCTCATCCTGCTGTTTCATGCTACTTGCTGCATGTTCTCTAAGGTGTTCTACTGCATCTTTTCTGTTGCACCTATTACTGCTTGTTTATAGTCTGTCTAGATTGTATGCGGTAGTGTAAGCCTCCTAAGTTTCTTTTAAGCACCTAGGCTGTAGGGCCACCCCTTTGGTCTCCCTGGCCTTCCTCCCTCAGATTCTGAGAAATATGGCTGGACAATGTCCTACAGTTTCCCCTGGCAGTCTGGTTGATATGGGCATCCTGACACAGTGTAGCAACTGCCTCATGTACACAGACAACCATCTACAAACACCACCAAAGAACAACATTTGTTAGAGATGCAATGACATTAGGGCCCTACAGCCCATGCTCACTCCCTCTCAAGCCCACTTATTTGGCACTGAGAAGGTTGTCAACACAATCAGTACACCACCCACACCTACACAACACGTACCCACATACGCTGGGGTCTTCAACATAAACATCCCCAAACAAAGGAGACCTCGAGGCAAAAACACATGCAAAATCCACAGTCCTGCAGACCACATACCATGCATAGCCATACACCTGTGTCCCACAGCTACTAAGGGGTCACTATAAATCTAACATATTAGTCATAGCAGACTCCATTGTGAGACACACAGATGTGAATCTCACCAGGCTGTATATGGAGAAGGTTACTGTTACTTGTATGTCAGGTGCCAGAATCTGCCATATCACATACGCACTGTTGTCTCTCAACAACAGTTACTGTTATGAGTCTGTCATAGTCCATTTTGGCATGCCTGACCTGAGACATATCTCCTTGGACCTTATGATGTGACACATCATTGAGCCCACTGAGTATGTGTCCCGGGCAGGTATGTCCATAGCCTTAAGCAGCAGTCTGCTGTCACCCAGAATTATGCCGCAATACAATCAGAAAATGATTGACCTTAACAATTGGCTTGGTTTCTGGTGCCATTCCAGGGGGCTCCAGTATCTGACAGCCTGAGATGATATGATCAACAGACCATGATGCTTTGCAAGAGATGGCCTCCGTCTGTCTCACCTGGCTTTCAGGATTTTGGCCATGGATCTTGTCACCATCATAGTGCCTTTATTAGGGAAAGTGGTGACATTAACACTAACATGAAACTGTCAACAAATCACAAATTGAAGGCCATGCTGCTAAACATTAGGAGTCTGAGCATGAATCTGCACCCATTGCAATCAGTGTTAACTCTGGAGAATGCTTACATCTGTGCAATGACAGACACATGGTTCAAAGCTGCAGAGAGCGTGCCAGTCTTACATGATCACCCATCCTATCATACAATCAAACCCCAAGGTGTGGGCAGTAAAGCCAAGGGACGTGGGGTTTCACTATATAGAACAGACATACACACTTCCAGGCTGGGCAAACAGTAAGATGCACAGGAGACACTCCAGGTGCAGTTAACCATTGCCAAGACCCTTATTCACATCATAGTTAGCTACCAGCCCCATGTGACCAGGAAGCCCATTCTGCCTATATGGACCTATTCAACTCAATCAGGATTCGACTCTGTACTCTGATCATGGGTGACTTTAAGTGTCCAAACATAAACAGGAAGAACAACTCATGCCAGCACACTAATGCCCAGAGATTCATGGAATTTGGCAATGCAAACACATTGGAACTGCCAGTTGCTACCAGCACATGAGATAAAGATCTCTGGGAGTTGATAATAGACAACATGGGTAACCACTGCAGCATCCCTAAAGTATCATCCTCCATGGTAAAACCAACTATAAAGTAGTCATGTTTGCAATCACCATCACCCACAATACCCATTTAGCTTGGGTCAGACATATAAGCATCTCCAAAGTTGATTACAGCTTCCTGAATGATGGTATAAATAGCTTCACAGCCCCCTCCCCCTCTGTAGGAACTGTGACCAATATTCACAAATACACCAAAGAACTATACGCGCCTTTGTATACATGTATGGAGTCAGGTATACCTGACAGGACTACACCATCCTCTGCAAGGATAAGTAATCCTGTGTGGTGGACATCTGCAATAAATACACTCTATAAAAGGAGTGAAATATTGCTGTCCAAGACCAAGAAGGAGCAGGTGCCTAATGTGAAGCTGTGTCTCCTTAGCCTGTACAAGTAAATAACAGCACTGCTGAAATTGTGGAAAGCAAACTCCGAGCCCATATTGGCAACATCCACTACAGACAGTCATATCTCCATCTTCACATATGTTTGCAACCTCATAGGAAGCACCCAAACCGGCTCAGATGTGGTGGTCAGGGACACTAGATATACAACTGCTGTTGATATACCAAACTTGCTGCCTAACAGAGTCAGTGAAAGCTTCACCCACTGCCCCCCATCAGTACATCAGGACATCCCCACTACCTGCCCTTTCTCCTTATATCTAGGAAACAGGTCATCACTGGCATCTCAAAGTCATGGAATACAGCCTCCATGGGACCCGGTCACATTGCATGATGCATCCTACATGACCTCATGCATGACCCTACAGCACCATTAGGCACTGTATTCAACCAAAGCCTGAATACCACTTTTGTACCAGTCAAGTGGAGAACACCCACTGTCATCCCTGTACACTAAGGTAGAGCGTCCACCAATTTGGCACATTATAAACTTGTCAGCCTAGCTAGCTTGATCTGCAAGGCTATTGAACAGATTATCATGAACCTCATTAACAAGGACATTGGTGACCTCTACACACTCGATCACACACAGTTTGGCTTAGTCAAGGGGGGGATCATGTCTGTTACATTTGGTTGAGTTCTTTGACAGAGTCACCAAAGCCATGGACAAGGGAAAAACAGTGCACACTGCCTACCTTGACCTGGGAAAAGTCTTTCACAGTATTCCCCTCTTGGCCATAATACATATATGCTCTCAAGTAGGCATCAGTCCATATGTTACCAGATGGGCAGCACAGTGGCACACTGACAGAACCCACCTACTCAATACAGGGGAAGCCACTTCAAGTGGTAGACCCATAACTAGTGGTGTAACCCAGTGTTCTGTCTTGGGGCCCCTGCTATGTATGATATACTCTTCTGAGGTGCAGGGCACAACCAGTGGGCTATGGGCGACCATGTTTGCAGAAGACTGGATGCTGGTGCTGTCACCAAATCCACTAGTGATGTGGATATCCACCAATAGAGTCTCACACAGATACATGAGTGGTGCCAGACACATGGCTTCAGGCTGCATACCACAAAATGTAGAATCATCTCCTTTGGGAAGAGTAACATCACCACAAATTATCACATTACTAACAACGTCCTAAGCATACAATTAGTCATGAGGGATTTGGGCAGACAGGTTGATGGGACCATGACATCTGACCACCATGTCACTTCCTTTGTAAGGAAAGCCTTCTACATGGCCCACCTCATACGTAAGGGTATCTCATCTAGAGACATGGGGGACATAACATCCCTGTATCACTCCCTAATAAGACCCATTATAGAGTATAATGCCCCTTTCATCATGTACCACACAAAGCACATGCAGCAGCTGGGGAGGTCACAGAGATTCCTCACCAGGGAATACCAGGGCCTCAAACATGTACCATACACAGATAGGCTAAAAGGCCATTCTTGTACCCAGTTTCATACAGACTCCTCTGAGGTGACCTCTGTGTGGCATACAAGGTGATCACAGACTCCACATTGATGGAACCTCTGAACATCTGCAACTCAAGCTCCAGTAAAGTAACCCACACACATGCCCTCAACTTGGTTTGTGACATCAACAGGTCAGATGTGTGTCCCACACATTCACCCAGCTGTAGAATGGACACCCTGTCCCCATCAGGCAGAGTACCTCTTTACCCCTTTTTAAATGAACCTGGATAACTGGATGGTAAACAAGTCATACAGCCTTGGGATACCACCTGTGCCCCTATTGGACTGGGGTATCAGGTGCTGACTTAAATAGGCATGGCCTTAACTCTGGGCTAGGCTTATGAGGGCCTTAGAGCCAATAGCCTAGCAACCTCCTATGATCCTAGGTACAGCGGTTATGGCCCTGTGTGCTGTTATGGACTGTGTTGTCATGTCTCTACACCCATCACTGCCATCTACTGTGGTGTGTCCCCTGTGGATGATGTCCCAGTACCATGGCATATAGGCAGCATCTGACAAATAGGTGAATGGTACTACAAGTGTATGAGGACAGTTCAGCAACATGTGTTTGACCCAGTGACAGACAGCACTGCAAACTTTCTGCGGGATATCTTCCCTGTAGGTGTCCAAAATCAGCGGGTTTGTGCGATATGCCATGATGTGATGAGGTGTGACACTTAGCTCTGCTTAAATCCATGCTATTTCCAAAAAAAAGGAAAGAAAAAAGGGGTGATAGGAAAGTGGTGAAATGGGGGGAAACAGTGTGAAATGCAGGTAGGGATGCGCAGGATGGGTGTAGGAAAGGACCATAACTCACCATTTCTTGTACAGCAACAGCTGTGCAGGTTGTGGACAATTTGGAGTTTGGAGCCTCACATTCCAGAGGAAGGGGTGTGAATGGCATTACTGTGTTGATTAATTGCTGCAATGATTGATTGTGGGCAGTGTACATGGAGTATAATGGAGAGCTATGTTTGGGGAGATTTTTTTGTGGGGACAGATGCCTCCTTTTTTTTTAAGGAGAGAGTGGAATGTTGGGGAAGGGATATTGGTACATGTGGGGAGATAAGTTGGGCAGGACAGGTAGCATTTGCAAATAGACAAGACAGCAGACAGAGGTGGTGTATGACACATGAGGGAGTAAACACCTTGGAGAGGGAAGGTGTTGTGGAATTGGAGAGCCATGTGTCTCCAGATGGCAGCAGTGCGACTGAGCTCTCCACCCATTGGCAGTCACCACTGATCCTTCGTGGCCCTGAAGGTGGCTGTGCTGGGGGTTGGGCACCAGGGCCAGCCTGTCCCTCCAGGTTGGCCAGTCTGCCCTCAATCCATGCTGGATGATCCTGTGTACCATCCCTGGTAGTTGTCGATGGGTGACCACTCTGTCTCCACATCCGCTCCAATGGGTGGGGACGTGCCTCATCCCCTGAGGTGTTTCCGCCCATAGGCGGTGTAGGACCAGCAGAGGGGGGAACTTCAGTTTGGGCCATAAACATGCTGGGACCCGGTGCCACAGCCAGCTGAGGTAGGGTAGGCAGATCACCAGGAACCGGCCTACCCAGTTGAGCTATAGTGTTGAGGTTTTTCAAAGTGTATAGATTAGTAATGAAGAGAACATGTGGTTAGATGTAACAGCATGCCAGAACAAGTCACATAACCCAATAATGTAACATTGCATAGCATATAGAACACAACAATAATTAGGATAACAGTAAGTATTGTAACAGCATGCCGGTAATAGTTACAGCATAAGGCCAACAACATAGATAATTCAACAAGGTATGGTAGTATGCAGCCACTGTAATACATAACAATAATAAAATACAAGCCCCAACATAACGTTTTGAGAACAACATTTGTTAAAAGTAAACCACAACCGATGTATAAGAATAAATTATGATGCAGATAAGGTGTGGGGGGAGAAAGTAATACATGCCATTGCTACCATTATAGGCTGTATTGTTAGCAACAGAACTCTTATATACTCTACATGTCTACCCTTGATTTATGTATGAATGTGCCCTATAGCTTCTGAAGCACCTACGTACCTCTCAAGCTATCCCCATAGGGCAATATGGGCCAAGCTGTAACACCTATAGGTACACAACTACAGGGGACTATTACAAGGGGAACATATGTGACTACCAAGGTGTACTGTGGACTGATGTAGTGTGACTGTGCTATTAAGAAACATGAAGTGGCTGTTAAATCTGTGTCCCAGGGATTTGGCAACAGTGATCACAGTCTGTGACAGCATGACACCTGAGAAACATGTATTGTGCACAGTACAGAGAGTTTATGCTTATCATGCCGTCCTTAGCAGGCATGGGTTTAGACTATCAGCAGACATTTACAGACACACCAGACATACAGCCATACCAAGACTAAACAGTTTTATTTGTTTTAATAACTTGTATTAGTATTGTACTTATTGACTTTTTATTTACTGCAGTCGTATCACCTTGCTGAGCAATGCTGTTAACACTCTGCTACATCAGGACACACAAATTAGTGACCTATCTGAACAGCTACTAGAGCCATTTATTTACCTGTAATTCCTATGGGGAGAACATCTGTTAACAATACATAAAAGTTTCTATTAATATTTAATAGTACTTGTCCCTGGATTTGAAACCTGGACTGTGTGTGACAAAATGTATATCATACCTAGCATTTATCACACTCTGCTACTGAGCCACTGCTAAGCATTGATTGACTAATATATGCCTAGAACTCACATGGTAACAAACTGTGACCTGGTAATAGAGGTAGGAGTGTCATACAAGACTGCAGTTGCACTTGAACACACATGCATGAGATTCCTGCATGAGAGATATAGTAGATGAACTGTGTAGTAATACTTGGAATGCAGGTGTACACATTTACCCCTAGTGAAGGGGAATATGTGTGATGTGAACAGACCATATTGGAGTGCTGGGTTGCCTACCTGACCCATATACAGTTGCATTGCAGATGGTATATTTGCAGTCTACAGTTATTATAGTTTCATACTTGTCTGCAGCACCATAACTAAGTGCATATAGCTGAAATGCAATGGTTAATACAAGACAATCCTGAGATAAACACACTATTATATGTGTTACTATTCTAGGCTCAGATCTTAGTGCAGAACAAATATCATAATGCATTATATCTTGTAGGATAGCTCCACATCTGCACTTTAACAAAACAGCTCTTTATCAGCTAACCTTCAGTCTCTTCATGGTATTATTCCTGTTTTTACTTCACAGCATTTGTAATACTCAATTTCTTGACCAACAGCCCAAAAATACACACATTTTGCACAACACTGCTTTATCTGGGGTGACATGAAACAGGGATTGGTATACATTTAGCATTCCTTATTGATGAACACTTTAGATAATGCAGGTGTTGCAAGACAGTTTTTATTCCACAATTTATGCAGTAGTAACTTTATTTCCTTAACAATTCTGAATGCAGTTGAATTTTATTTCCTTACATTGTGAATGCAGTTGAACTTTATTTCCTTAAAATTATGAATGCAGTTGAATTTTTTTCCTTAACATTATGAATGCAGTTGTACTTTATTACAATAATATGATTAATACAGTATAAACTTTTATTTCCTTAACATTATTAATGCAGTAGTAACTTTCTTTCCTTAACATTAGCAAGTTACATGCTTTGATCTATATTGAACTGTACCTGACATTACTCACTTATATCAGTTCAGGTTTATGACCACATTCTTTGCAGTACACTAAAAACAAAACATACTGTACGTACCGGCAGTTACTACTGTACTCTTTCTTATTTATATTACTATAGATTGCAAGATATATCTGCACTCACCACACTCATGGTGCAACCTGGCCAGGCACCCTGCCTGGGTCTCCAGGTTGCAAGCTCTCTCTTCTGCAGCTGTGAGTAGAGAAAAACACCATTATGCTTATCTGTCTAACACACATGCAGATTAGTTATTGGTAAAACAATGCTAACAATACTTACAAACTGGTGGGACATTCCCATATCTAGCGTCTTGGATCCAAGTGGCCAAGAGGTCCCCCTTCTTACACTTCAGGTCATCAAAATGGTGATGCACCTACTCACCTGTGCGGGAGATACCAGTTGCACTGGTGAGGTCATGTGCCAGCCGGTCCCAGGCCTCCAGTTTGCATTCTAACCCCTGGTACAGGCCCTGGAGCAGCTGGATGTTATGTTCTTTTTGAAGGAGTTCAACCATGACCCTGGACTCCTGAATGCCCCACCGCTGTGCCCGGAAGCACACACCCTCTCCAACTCCTGTTATAGTCTTTGCCAAGATCAAACTCCAGCAGGTTCTGGCTGTATTCCTGCCTATACAACTTAAATAAGGCTGTTTTCCCAGCCTTTGCTGTCACTGGGCCATTTTAAAAAATGTGGTGATTCACTTAGCACCACACAAACCCACTGAGCTCAGATAAGCAATACTTAAACTGTCAATGCTTAGTAATGCTTAGCGGTGTGCAAACCAGCTTAGCTGATCTGAGGACTGCTTAAACAGGGTTTGCTTAGCAGTGCCGAAATTAGCTAAGCAGAGCTGCATATTGCTAAGAAGTGCTAAAAAGGGTCCTTGGCTTAGCAGTGCTTTGTAGAGCTTAGCTAAGGGCAAACCAAATTTTAAAAAAAAAAAAAAAGAAAATAACAAAAATTAAATTCTTTGTTTGTTACTACTAATTTATTACTACGTGTTTGTATTGTACTTCTATATTTCCTGACCTTATGCATTTTAATTTCTTTATCTTGGAGTGTGTATTTTAAGTATTGTAAACTTGTGTGTAACTGGATCTTTTCTCCTTGTGTCTACACTGATAATGGGCTTCTGGCCCAGCTGGACTAACCCAGTTAAAAAATGTCAATATATACATCACTAAAAACAAAAAAATTCATAACATATTACTATCAAATATAAAAGCTGAATGGACTGTCTGTGTATCCGAACCATGCATCTACTGCACACAGGGAAGTGACTCTAACCTCTCAGCTATGTGGATATGTGGAGAGCTGCTATACTTTTCTATGTAGCTTTCAGCTATGTTTAAGCACTGCAGAACACCGCGCCACACAAACCTGCTCAGCTATGCTTAAACTTGACCTTTGTATGAAAATTAAAAGTATGCGGTTTCTATTTTTAGAAGTCTGTCACATTGTTAAGTGCTGCACAGTGCCATGCAAACACACACATACAAAAAAAACATAATTAACTTTAATATTTAAGTGCCATGCTGCACTTTAAAGGTGCAGGGGTTGTGTTACTCATCTCTGGACACTGTAATACACCACCTACACTGATTCTGTAACCGTGTTACATGGTTCTCTCTCAGTAGGGTGCCTTCATTAATATACAAGACGTGCTGCTGAGGGGGAGCCACAGACACTGCCATGGTACACTCCATATAGGCCTTCCATTATTCCTACAAGAAGTTTATTAAACCATCACCCATGTTTTAACAGAATATTAAAATTAAAAAATCAGATTTTTTTCTTTTTAAAGATTTGCACGCTGAATTTAAATTACTACACTCTCCCCTCAAAAAAAATATTTTCACCTTTTAAAAATTTAGATTTATACATATGAAAATTGCACACTAATTTCAATTTTAAATTCAGTTACAAAAAACTGCAACAGAAATTATTTTTCTCCCTGGAATAACTATTCTATATCTCATAATAGCAGTTATAACTAGGAAAATGAATATGAAAAAAGCATTGTTAATTCAAGAGCAACATAACAAGCCAAGGATGGACATATGGACATCATATAGCAGCAAGACATATATTGGAGTGTTCTAAAACAAGTAGTGTATAGCAAAGTGCTACATAATGCAGCCCGGTGTTTTTTATTCAGTCGTGCTGTAACAGAATGTGACTAATATGGCTTGATGAGTACTGCAAATAAATATTTTGTACTTAGGTGCAAAAACAATTACTTAAGATGCATATCTGTCGACATTCTAGTAATCTGTTTAAGGATAAAATACACTTTCTTATTGTATATTGTGCTTTGTTATGTGCTACATGTTTCTGAATATCTACACTGTTATTAAATACATACTGATTATGAAGATAAAGCAAAAACTCACACTTCTTCTTCTCTTCCGGCTGTACCCATTAGGAGTCGCCACAGCAAATCATCTGTTTCAATTTCTTCCTGTCCTCTGCATATTGCTATGTCACACCAATCACCTGTATGTCCTCTCTTACCACATCCATAAACCTTATCTTAGGCCTTCCTCTTTTCCTCTTACCTGGCAGCTCCATCCTTAGCATCCTTTTCCCAATATACCCAGCACCCCTCCTCAGCACATGTCCAAACCTCTAATATACCGATTCCTAATCCTGTCCATCCTTGTCACACCCAGTGCCAGTCTTAACATTTTTAACTCTGCCACTTCCAGCTCTGACTCCTGCCTTTTTGTCAATGCCACCATCTCCAACCCATACAACATAGCTGGTCTCACTACCCTCTTGTAGACTTTCTCTTTCACTCTTACTGTTACCCGCCTGTCACAAATCACTCCTGACACTCTTCTCCACCCATTCCACCCTGCCTGTACTCTCTTCTTCACCTCTCTTCCACACTCACCATTACTCTGAACTGTTGATCCCAAGTATTTAAACTCATCCACCTTTGCCAACTATACTCCCTGCATCCTCACCATTTTTCTATCCTCCCTCTCATTCACACACACATATTCCTGTCTTAGTCCTGCTGACCTTCATTCCTCTCCTCTCTAGAGCATATCTCCACCTCTCCAGGGTCTCCTCAACCTGGTCCCTACTCTCACTACAGATCACAATGTCATCTGCAAACATCATAGTCCATGGGGCCTCCTGTCTGATCTCATCTGTCAACATGTCCATCACCATTGCAAATAAGAAATGGCTCAGAGGTGATCCCTGATGTAATCCCACCTCCACCTTAAATGCATCTGTCACTCCCACTGCAGACTTCACCACTGTCACACTACCCGCATACATATCCTGTACCACTCTAACATACTTTTCTGCCATTCCTGACTTCCTCATACAATACCACAACTCCTCTCTAGGCACCCTATCATATGCTTTCTCCAAGTCCACAAAGGCACAGTGCAACTCCTTCTGACCTTCTCTATATTTTTCCATCAACACTATCAGAGCAAACATCGCATCTGTAGTTCTTTCCAGCATGAAACCATACCGCTGATCACTAATCATTACCTCCCTTCTTAACCTAGCTTCTACCACTCTTTCCCATAACTTCAAGCTGTGACTGATCAGTTGTATCCCTCTGTAGTTGCTAGGGCTTTGCACATCACCCTTATTTTTAAAAATAGGTACCAAAACACTTTTTCTCCACTCCTCAGGCATCCTCTGACTTTCCAAGATTTCATTAAACAATCTGGTTAAAAACTCCACTGCCTTTTCTCCTAAGCACCTCCATGCTTCAACTGGTATGTAATCTAAACCAACAGCCTTTCCATTCTTCATCCTCTTCATAGCTGTCCATACTTCCTCCTTGCTAATCGGTTTTACTTCCTGATTCACTATCCCCACATCATCCAGCCTTCTCTCTCTCTCATTCTCTTCATTCAACAGCCCCTCAAAGTACTCCTTCCATCTGCTCAACACACTCTCCTTGCTTGTGAGTACCTTTCCTTCACTATCCTTTATCAGCCTTACTTGCTGCACATCTTTCCCAGCTTGGTCCCTCTGTCTAGCCAATCAGTACCGATCCTTTTCTCCCTCTCTAGTGTCCAACATTTCATACAACTCTCCATATGCCTTACCCTTAGCCTTCGCCACCTCTCTCTTTGCCATGCTCCTCATCTCCTTATACTCCTGTCTACTTTCTTTTTTTTTTTTTAAAGCAAAAACTCACACTATATACAAAAATTACTTCACAAAAGCAACAACACCCCCCCAAAAAGTCAGGAACAGAATGCACAAGAATAGTAAGAACTGTTTCACCCCTTGATTTTTATTTTGTTTGAGGAGAGACAGTGGGGGCAGCCATTAACTTGCCTAGAGGGCCATTTGATCAAGATCCAGCTTTGAACATATGTAAGCATATAGTGTCCTTTTTGCATACATCCATTAACATGCATGTCTCCTTAAAGTGTTCTGACTTTTTGAGGGGATGACTTTCTTAATTAAGTGATTTACCAATTATATATTAAAAATGCAAATTGTAAGTAAGAAAAAGGCATTATGATTGTTTATCTAGGATGCCTGTCAGTGGAGATATTAATTACTGCTATTTTACATTTTTACATTAATACTTTCTTAATTGAGAAAGTGTCATGTCATTGAGTGCCATGGTATGAAAATTCATGATGGAAGAGAGAAGACTGCATTGTCACTGTTCATATGTAATATTCTATATTGGAGATATTGATAATCCACCTCATTTCTGAGTGCTCTCTCCCCTGTCTTTTCAACATTTCCTTCAACATTTTTAATTTTTTATTATTCTATTGAACTTGAAATGC
Organism: Protopterus annectens; assembly: GCF_019279795.1. NCBI lineage: Eukaryota > Metazoa > Chordata > Ceratodontiformes > Protopteridae > Protopterus > Protopterus annectens. The sequence continues at coordinate 371,648,348 of NC_056727.1, read as the reverse complement.
ATTTCTTGTGTGTAATTATAATATATCCAATCTTTGCACAATTTGTAAAACTGCAAATACCATTGTACTGCATTTTGCTGTAATTGTTATTTTTTACTGTTATTTACACTATTCTTTCTATCTCAAAGTTTCTAGAGCTTTTCTCCCCTGGTCTCCATTGAAAATGGGCTTCTGGCCCATTCTGACATTACCTGGATATCAAATGTAAAATAAATAAATAAAATGTTTGCAAATATTTATGAATGTATGCAAAATTTCCATATGTGCATTATTTCCAAAACCAAGAGACTTACAAACTATTGTATAACATTCAGTGAAACCTTATATGATGTTACAGAAAACTATAGTTGACATATCACTGTAAGCTGTACCTCTTGATAGCTATGTGATGTTAAGCTGTTAATTTAATAGACAAGCTTACTTTTTTCTTATTCTAATAAACATCTTAGTGAGCAGTTCCTCAGAAAAAATGTCTTACTGTAATATGAAGGCTCACATCTGGCTGAACTGAAGAACTGTAACATAACTTGTTCAGTTTATATATTTTCCAGGATATGAGAAGTTATTTGAAAAACTTTAGATGCAAATATATTTCTGGGTCTGTGGACATTATTGGTTCATAGGTGTATACTAGGCTAATAATAACTATGGCCTTTATAAGCCTAGCCATGCAACTCAGATATGTTCCACAAGTTATATGTTTTAGACATTTATAGATGGGGTGATTGTTGGTTATGACATAAGTTACTGACTGCCTCTGTCTGTCAGAGAGATAGGCACCAGACTGAGGCTGAATTTTCGTTTTCCCATCCAGTGGTCCAAGTCACACTTAAATAGGATTAGGGAGGGAGTTTGTTTTACATGGATGGGGAGCTTATCCCATAGGGTTATAGGAAGTTACTAGGCTAATGGCTCTAGGGCCCTTACAAGAATAGCCAAGTTCTACCCTTGTTTTCATGATTAACACCTATTGCCCCTGTCCAAGAGAGACACAGGTGAAACCCCAGGGGTGAATTTACAGTTACCCATCCAATCATCCAGATTGCACTTGAAGAATGCCAATGAGATGCTTTCTTTGACATGAGAATGGGAATTCTCTGAGATACATATCTGTCTTGCCAACATGTCCTGTTTATGTTGCAAGTAAAATTATGTCTTTAAATCTAGTAGTTGTGGTGCTGTTTGTTCTGCTTATGTGTGAAAGGTTTATCAGAGCCAGGTTCAGTGATACCTTATATGCCAGGCATAGATATCCTCTCAGTAGTCTGTAGGAGGCCAAGTATAGAGATATGGCTTTCAGGCAGTCTGCACAGGACATTGTGTTTATGTCCTGTATTCATTTTGAAAGGAACCATTGTGAACATTCTAGTTACAGCATATGTCTGGTCAGATGTATACCAAAAGGGGGCATTATGCTCAGCGATGGGTCTGATGAGGGCCAAGAATATGACTTCCCTGGACTTAGATGCCATGCTCTTACTTATAAGTTCAGCAACACAGCAGAATTTATTTACTACCTTGGACACATGTTAACCAAAGGGCAGGTTACTATTTTTATGTGTTCTCAGATCATTGATCAGTGGGTCAACTGTTAGAGGTGTTTTATCAGTGACATAGTTGCCTGGGGATGTCTGATGTCCAAAACATACTATTATGCATTTTTTGGCAATGAGTTATAAGCTGTGGCATTGGCACCAGTCATTTTTCCATGTTAGACTCTCTTGTAAGATGTTTGCATCTTTGGGGAATTCTCTGACTGCTCCCAGTTTGCAATCATCTACAAACTTGGTCACCCAGAGGCTTTTGACACTGGCCTTGATTTCTGAGAAGTAAATGCCAAAGACGAGTGAGCCTAGCATGAAGCCCTGAGGGATTCTACTGGTGACCAGACTATTTGTGGAGGTGGTCTCACAAGTCTTAGCATCATGGTCCTATCTGTGAGCCAGCTGGCTATCTAGTACATTATACAGGGGTTTATACCTAATTCCATAAGTTTGTTAACAATGCCTAAATGGGTTATTGTATCAAATGCATTATCCAAGTCAAGGCAGCAGTATATACCATTTTACTCTCTTCATTGCCTTGGTGACCTTCTAAAAGAAGTCCACCAGGTTCAGTAGGCATGACATTCTTTTATCAAAGCCAAACTATGATGGATCCAGTGTCTGATGGTCTCCTATGTCCTTGTTAATCATTTCAATGATAATTCTTTCCATGGCTTTGCATATAACACTAGTCACACTAATGGGTCTGTAGCTTCTGAGATCTGTTGATGGTCAGCCCACATGAAAAGATGGCTGTTGCAGTCCTCCATTTTTGTGGTATGAATCTTGTTTTGAGACTTTGGTTAAACAGTAACACCAGTGACCCTGATAGGCCATATTTTAGACTATTCAGGAGGCATCCCAATATATTATCAGCACCCATTGAGGCTGTGCTCTTGGTCTTAGTTGGTTGGAGGAGTAATGTTTGAAATTATTTCTCTGGGCATGGCTGAAGGTGAGTGGGGGGCAAACTTGGAATTGAACTTCTCATCCAGCAGATTCACTAGCTCACCCACCTCAGTGAATGTGACACCATTAACCATGAATTCAGCACACTACTGTGTACTTCTGTGACAAAGTGAGACACTGCCAGCACAGCTATCTGGAATTTTTTAAGTAATTATACATCATTTTTGAATATCAACATGATTTATATAAAAGTGTGACAAAAGAAGATACTGCCAGCACAGCTATCTGGAGGTTTGTAAGTAATTATATGTCACTGCTGAATATCAAAATGATTTATATAAGATGCTTGTGTTTCAACTGTATTAGAACTGTATGCCATGTGTATATCAAACGGGTCTGTACAGATGTGTGTTAAAAAGGTATTTTGCAAAGTACTAAGCTTAAAGATGTATTCACAGTGTGCTCTGTTGGAAGAGAACAGAAATGTACATACATTATTGTAACTGTTTGCATGTATATATTTTAACAGCACAAACTGGAATACAAGAGGGTAACTTCAGATAAATAGCTACAATTAAATTACTTTATGGCAGCTAGAGACAGAATGTCTATACTAGGGATCTCTCTGTAGTGGCTTTAAGGTGAAATAATTACTAGTATTGAAATGTGAAGGAAAGTGATTGTTATATAACTTCCAGCATCAGCCAAAGATCTGAGGTATATGTATTTTCACAGGTAGATGCTGAATACTGCTAGCTTCCAGCAGTGTGGGCTTCACCTGGGACAGAGTCAGATGACAAGAAATGATGCCATTCTGCAAGCTATCCCATCAGTAATATTTGAGATATTAATTTGGAAAGTCTCCTAGAGAGACACAGCATTCTGTATTATGTCTTGGACCTGATATCAACTAGAGGATCCATTCACCACATGTACCTTGCTCTTAAGTAAGTTTATTATGGTATATTAATTCTCTTAGATTCTGTCAGGAGTGTAGTGAAGCATAGCTTAGATATTTTTCTTTATTTACTTGAGACTGTCCTGCAATGTTGTTTTAAACATTTCCTGTGGTTTTGAACTTTGATGTCACTGTGAGTATATACTGAGTATTTTCTTGTTATTTTATTATGTATTATTAAATATATTTAAACCTTTCATTGTGGCTGATCCTGTGAGACATATTTAAGTTTTGAGAGTACTTGAATATTTATTCAGTGACACTGTGGACCACTCCTAATAGCCTTGCTCTTGGTCAAACTACCATTTGCATTAATATTAATATTACATATTAATATATTGGGTTGGGAGGGTGGCCTAATGGTTAAGGTGTTTGCCTTACAAATACAAGGTGCAGGGTTTGAGTCTCACAAGGGATAATTGGCTAGGCTTAAAATGGCTCACAAGGGCAGTTAACTTAGTACTAATCTATGAACCTACGAACATAGTAACATTGGGCACCCTTTGTTAAGGGTTTTAAAGTAGCTGATAAGAGTTGGTTTGTGGCATTGATAACTAACTTGTAGTCTGCGCAAAAGGGGGCATAGTGAGTTAAACCTGTGTCAGCCTTTCCCAGGTGTGTGTGTGTGTGTGTGTGTGTGTGTGTGTGTGTGTGTGTGTGTGTGTGTGTGTGTGTGTGTGTGTGTGTGTGTGTGTAAATCAAACCTCATAGAGTGTGTGTTAGCTACTTGGGCAGGGACATGAAGCACTGGTTGGACAGAGAGGGTGCTAGAGGTCATGGCTTGGCCATTCAGCTGAGATCTCAGTTCTATAGCTGTGGCAGTGGGAAGTCTTACTGGGGATCTGTAGAAAGAGGAAAAAACTAGCCCCAGACTGACTGGTCTCTGTGTGCTCTTAAGGGGAATTGCACTTGATGCAGAAAGCTGCATCTGAAAATACTCTGTGTGTGTACCTGTCATCCTCCCAGTGTATATCTCCCACTGTTTCCAGTGGTGAGGATTGAGGCTCCTTTATTACTGGTCCAGTGGTGGGTCATCAAAGCTGCCATTGCGGCTTCTGATATAGCTGAAGAAGGCCTTATTGTTGTCTTCTGCCTGAGTCCATCTTGATCTCAAAATTGGCTTTATTGGACTGAATTAGCCCTCTTAGTTGACTGTTTAATTTGATAAGAGAGTATACATCTTTATGGGAGCTTCACTTCTTGATTTTATCCTTTCTTTTTCCCTTGTGTTGTGTAACCATTTAAATTTGAGATACCACCATGGTAGCTTGGTTTTGGAGTTTGTTTTTGGCTTATGCCTGGTAGGTACACCACTGATATTGTTGATCAGATTTTCTGTTAACAATTTTGCATAGGCTGCTGTGTTGTCTGGGTTTGGAGGGGCATTGGATTTTGACAAACTTTCGCTCAATAAGAGGTAGTTTGCCTTGGAATAGTTCCTTTTACTGGGATTAGTAAGTTTATTTTGATTTGAAGGAGATAGCTTTATGGTTGGACCTTACCAGAGAGGACTTAACATTGGGGAAGGGTGCAGCATTCTTTCATATTTGTGAGTATGAGATCCAGTATGTTGGAACCTCCAGTGGGCATATGCAATAACTGGCCAAGGGTGTTTGTATTTATGAAGTCCAGGAATCTCTGTGCCTGCAGGTTGTAGAGGATTACCAGTATACAGAGGGGTAATTAAAATCCTGCATGAGGTTGGTGTTAGTTTGGATGGTGAGTGTCCTCCAGTAGGTTTAAGTATGCCCTATGAGTTGCATGAGACATAGAGGGTGACCTATAGGTTGCTAGGATATGGTATAGAATTTTATCTATGGTGACCTGCACATGGAGAAACTCCAGTGCATCATCCTGTTAAACCAACCTAGAGGTATGCTTGTTACTGGTATATATTGAGACAGTTCCACCTTCAGTCCTTGTTTGTGCAGCTGCTTAAAGTGTGTAAGACACTGAAACATTGCACTGCTGGGGTACTCGTTGTGGCTTTAAATCATGTCTCAGTAGCTGCATAGATGTCTATATACTCCAGGGTGAGGTGAGCTTGGGGGGAATGCAGACTTTTTGTTTAGGCTCCTAGAATTTGACAGTAAAACCTTGAGGTTCAGTTGAGTTGAGTTTGTTATGTTGGTAGGTTTGTCAATTTTGGCTTGCCATAAAAAAGGCTTTATGTGGAAGGGTAAAGTTTTAGCCTATATTCAAAGGTTTAGAGGGACAGGTGTAGACCATCCTCAGAAAAGCAACATTAGCTGTTAACCATGTCTTTCCATGCTGACAAATATTGGATCCCCTTAGAATGGCACCAGAAACTCAGCCAATTTTTAAAATCAATCATCTTTTGTAAGTACTGTGGCATCATCCTTTGAGAAGGTAATTTGCTGCTCAATGCCAGACTGACACCAGTCAGAGAGAGCTATAATATCTCTCTTCATATAGTCTAGGGAGGTATATCTCAGGTCAGTTACACCTACATGGATTATGATAGATTCATCCTGATACCTATTGTATAATGAGTTGAGTGCATGTGTGATATTGCAGATCCTGGCTCCAGATAGGCAACTAATCATTACTGCCTCCTTGCTCAGCCTCGTTAGAGGGTTATCAGTATGTCTTGCAATGGGGTCCCCTTTGACTACAGTCCTGGGAAGTGTGTTTGCTTACCTTATGGGTCTTGTATTTGGGGGTCCACTTAGTGCAGCAGTATGTGTGGTATCAGGTGCTGCTTTTGTTGAGCGCTTTTGAGTTTGCTGAAGATAACCTTCACCAATGGGGAGTTTAAGAGGTCTTTATTGTTTAGGAAACTTGCATGTAAGTGCCTCAGTATGCATTAGTCTGTTTGTGTGTATTTTTCTGTGTGTGTCTGTGTGTATTTTGTGTATTTGCTGTGTGATATATGTGGTAGTTCTGTGTGTGGTTTTGACAGCCTGATGTGTGCTTATATGTGAGAGTTTAGCCTCCAGTGACATCATGTATGTACACCTATGTATACTGCATCTGTTACTTTAAGGATTAAGAGGTTGTCTTTAAATATAAGATAATTGCTACCTTATCTCAAGATACCCATTTCAAGCAAGTTGGCTGCAGAGAAGTTAGGAAATTGCATATCCATTTTGTCCAGTCCTCTAATTAGTGATCTACAAAGGTGTGGTGTACTGGGATTAACAGAAGGCTATTAAGGGTGCTAATTTTGGGGGGGGGGTAGTTAGAGGCAGTCTAGGCTATAAAATACTAAATTCTACTACATTTAATAGTATTGTCACTCATTGCACAAACTATCCGCTCTAAGCTTGACAGTCTAGAAGGTATTTGCTCCATACTTGCCGCTATACAGGGTAACACTTTATTGGCAGTTCTATAGGGGAAATTATCTTCTAGTTGTTTGCTGATGTATAGGGCACTGGCATGGTGAGCAACTCCGTGCAAACATGCTGAATTTCACCAATGTTGAAAATACAAAAAAACTAACTACTGAGCCCTCTGCCCAATAAAACAACTACACCTAGAGCCCCTTTTGTGTTCTACTCAACTCTGATAGACTGGGTAAATGCCTATTGCCACTAGACAAATAATCCAAGTCCTTCTAATGAAAAAAATATAGCAAAAGAGTATCCAAAGTGCAATGCTACCACAAATACATTTAGACAAACTTAAGGAATGGCACAAGGAGAGGCAATAAGTCATTTTAGATGTAAGCAGAAGTGTACTTTAAACAGCTTATAAAAGTGTGGCTATTCAATGAAAGTACTTAGCTTTGATTGTATGGTGCCAAATGCAAGACAAGCACTTCTGAGGCACAGGCAAGCATGCCGAACATTGATGTGTTCTACAAATACTTCTGAGGCACAGGCAAGCATGCCGAACATTGATGTGTTCTACAAACACTTCTGAGGCACAGGCAAGCATGCTGAACATCGATGTGTTCGATAGACACTTCTGAGGCACAGGCAAGCATGCTGAACATTGATGTGTTCTACAAATACTTCTGAGGCACAGGCAAGCATGCCGAACATTGATGTGTTCTACAAATACTTCTGAGGCACAGGCAAGCATGCTGAACATTGATGTGTTCGATAGACACTTCTGAGGCACAGGCAAGCATGCTGAACATTGGTGTGTTCTTAAGAGCCATTCAATAGTGCCAGATTTATACAGGAACTAAAAACAATGTAGGCTAACTAAGACCTCTGGACTCAAAATGACTACACTCAGGGGTCTCGTGTGTTTCCCAACTCATATAGACTAGATGAAAAATCCTCAGTCCTCTTGATGTAAAATCACAGAAAAGAACTTGTTGGAGTGTAAAAATACACTACTTTACCCAACAACTAGCTATATAATGAATTTAGAGCAAGTAAATCAGCAGAATGAACACTAAGAGGCAAAATGCACTTTTTTTCAAAATAAACACAAGGAAAGGCAAATAAATAATTTAATACCAACAACAGTGCAGAGTGGAAAGAGCTTTAAAAACTCAGTTTGCAATATGAACAGGCAGATTAAAAGTCACAAAGTCTTAAAAGTAGAGCAATGAATGGGAGGGTCGTTACCAGTAGGGAGTCAAATAGTGCTTGTAGGTTTTGCAGACCTTGAATTTTATTAGAGAAGACAGGGCCACAGATATACTCTATGTAGTTATGTATCACTCAAAAAACAAAGTAACAATTGAAAAAACAAGTGAAATATGAAGCCTTGTTAATTTAAGTGACATACACAAAAAAAAAAAAACTAGGCCAAACAGGTTTTTCAAAACAGAAAATAAAATGGTACAGGTAATACAGAAAACAGCAACTACACATCAGACACAAAAACATACAGGATTACTTTCCTTGTTTCTTCTATAACATACTACAGTATTCATGAAAAGTTTCTGACTGCACTATTATCACTGTAAATGATCATTTTATTGATAAGACTGGTATTTGTACTATTTTAATAAATGTACTATTCACAAGATATTTACATTTGTTTGCCTTTGAACTTCATTTTTCAATGTTTTGGAATGTCTGGGTAAAACATTATGAAAATTTATCATCATTCTATCTCAAGAGAAATCTAACAAAGCTCTTCTATCTCTTTCTCCTACTTCTTCCATGACCAACTGTAAAAACACTGAAACACAAGATCAGGCTTTTCCAAAAAACTGATTAGACATCAACCACCAAAGAAAATGCCTTCCCTTATCCAATACATCACAACCCAAGCCTCAATCTCAATCAATAACAAAATGGTCGACCTCTTAATCCCTCATCAAAAGATCTTAATGTATATGGGATATTCTTAAATATAGGGCTAAAACTCTTGCGAGGCTACGTTTAATTCTTAAGGCCAATACACAATACACAGTTATTCTCCGGCAGCTAAGAATTATATTTTTTTCACAATCCCAAATCTCCTCCCAATCCTCAGAAAAAACATGAATAATCATAAATCATTTCTGTTCGAGCCCTAAAAAAATAATCCTCCTTACAGATTATTGAACTCCTTATTATATAAATTGCCTTTTCTCTCTCTAACTACTGATGGAGGTGGTCCTCCATTTACAGGGAACAAAAAACTTCCAGCTATAAACTACTGTACTGAACTCTCTTTTCAAAAAAACTCTATATACCCCAACTGATGTTGAACAACAACTCTTACACTCCTTGTGTCGCTCAATACATTTAACCCCAATTTATCCCCCTCATTTCTCCTTTTTTTTTTTATTACCATTGTTAAAGCGTCTTCATGTCCATAACATGTTTTGGAATGTATGGATGCGTGTAAGCTGACAGACATGGGATATTCCACATTTCAGAGGTGATACTGAGTTAAACATTTTTTTTCACTTCCTCTTGCACAATCTCCCTTTGTGACTCTCATAATCTTTAAGATTTTAAGTTAACTCTTTCCCCTTGAGTGGTCAGAGCAGAATGCTGAATCTGGTCTATTACGCTAGGTAGTTTTGACATTATCTCTTTGTTTCTTCACAGAAAATTGTTTATTTCTTTTTTCTGTTGTTAAGCTACTGTGTCATCTATCAAATCTGTAGGGATAGGGTCAGTTTTCTTCCTTCATCAGAGCTATCAGTGTCTGCTGCTAAACTAACTTCAGAGGTCTGTGTTTCTTTCCATGGCTTCAGGACATTAATATAGAATATTTGATCTAGTCATCTCTTATCAGTCTGTTTATATCATATACTTTTCTGCTGTTTCAAACTGACCTTTCTATTTAGCCAAAGTTTTGTTTTCTGAGGGGTACATCAAAACTAGCACCTGGTCTCCAGCTTTGAATTCTGCATGCAATATCACAAAATGACTGAACCCTGTTGATGCTTGTAGTGCTTGTCTAATGGCAAGCAGGAGGTATGGTATTCATTGACATATTTTCTACCATTTTCCTCAGTAACCTTATCAGCACGAATTTTAACATGCAATTAAAATACTCCACTAATCAATCTGTTTAAGGATGGCATACAGGATTTTATTGGTTGACTTTAAAACACTGGCACAGTGAATATTCGGAATATAAATAAATACCTGGTTGGTGAGCATTTCCTTAGGTGTAGAAAATGGTAACATTAACTTTCTCATTATACCTCACTAGTGGTGTAGCATTAGTGTTACATATGAGAATAATTTCAGAGCATTTACTTGCACAGTCAAAAATAACCAAAGTGTGCTGAAAGCCATGCCCCAAAATGTCCGCTGCAGTCCATTGAAATGGTGTCAGTATAATGGGCATTGGAATGAAATAATTTCTAAAACCAGGATATAAATGCTGTCTTCTGGAACTCGGGGTATCTGGCACAGAAGTTCTCAACTTTTTTAATTATTCTTGATCAGTAAAATCTATCTTGGAGGACTGCTTTAGTCTTGATCATCCATAGTTGTCTTTTTAGTACTTTACTATGTGCTAACCTCAACATAAAGTTTCTGAGAGTTTTAGGCACTAATAGATAATATATTTCCTCTCTCTCATTTCTTGCTCTATGCATTGTCATTTTGTAATTCAAAGTATAGGTAGACAGTAGAAATAGTTTGTTTCGTTTCTTCCCCTAAAACTCTAGTTATATTTTCCATTGTTCTTCTCAAAGTGCCATCCTCCAATATTCTTTTAAAATTTGGCTGGCTTACCTGGGGGTCAGCTAACTCTGCAATTTCCTCAGCATCGGCCTATCAGAAAGAAGATAGCACTGCCTCCTCTCCTACCAGTGCAATACTGGGCTCTCAGTATCCAAAAGTTTTCCTAAGAAAGCTCATGCCACTTTTTATATAATTTACTACATCTACTTCATTCATTTTTTCTTCTCCTTTCATTTATAAACCTGATTCAGTTTTACCATTTCTTCTGTTTAGATTCTGTGTATTTTAGCTCATCTGAAGTGTTAGATGTGCTCTATTCAAAGTCTGTTTGCCATTTAATATATAACATCCTTTTCTTGTTCTTTGTTAGGTTGCTGTCTTCCTTCTGTCTCTCTCTCTCTCTCTCTCCCTCTCTCTGTCTCAGTGCGAGTAAGCACCCACTTCTCACTTTCTTTTCTTATGTTGCTATTCTTCTACAAAGGGTAATTTACAACAAAATCTGTTTTCAGATTTTCTTCCTTACAGATATCTGCTGCATAGTTTATTCCCTTATACTGAGGTTTCTGTCTTAGAGAAACTGGTTCAGAATTCTAACCAAATGCAATTTTCTACTCTTTTACTGCACTAGTGAAATATTTTCTCTTGTTAATTTTAATTTCTTTAACAATCACTTACTGCTTAGGATTTTTCACTTTGAGGCTTTCTCTTTTAGATTTACAGAAAGTTTTGAATTATGTTCAGCTGTGAATTTTCAATACTTTCGAACTTTACTCCATTGGACTACACTCTTTCTGTGAATGAATCATTCTCTACAGTTCTAATAGTCATTTTTCTCTTTCTTTCCAACGTTTTAAAGATGTAATATTTTGCTGTGTATCCCAATTTCTTTCACTGTGTATGTTCCAGTGGGTTGTTCTTTTGTAAATGTATGCTAACATAACTCTTTAAAAAGGTGCTGGTTGTTGTTCACTGTGCAACCTTGAGAAAAATCTTTGTATCACTATTTCTTGACCTTTGCTGGATTCACATACTCTGATGAATGCATCTGTTAGTTTGTCCCTTCTTTTTTGGGCTAAGTGGAGATGCAGCTGTAGGTTTATTCACTTGCAGGATCCCTTCCACATACTTATAAAACATTCTTCCCATTGCCTCCATAAATCTTTAAAGTGAGGAAATGTTGCCTTATTAACATATTATGTGTTAAATTGGGAACTAAATCAACATAATGAACTGTCTTCCCAAGCACAGTTTGTACCCTCATCTGAATAATACAATACTCTTTTTTTCTGTCACTGTGAATTCAGCCTACTACAATTGCTTTTTTCACACACATGGTGTCTTTGCAGGCATGCGCATACTGCCTTGGGCAAGTAGGGCCTGCACGTGCCAATCATCAGTGGAGACATGCCATTAAATTAATTCTGCTGTAGCACAATAGCAGGTCCAGTGTCTGCTATACTTGCAGACAGTCATTCCATTCCATAGGCATGTATCATTAGTAACATGCATTTTACTTTTTTCTTCTTCTTCTTCTTTCGGCTGCTCCCGTTAGGGGTCGCCACAGCAGATCAACTATTTCCATTTCTTCCTGTCCTCTGCATCTTGCTCTGTCACACCAACCACCTGCATGTCCTCTCTCACCACATCCATAAACCTTATCTTAGGCCTTCCTCTTTTCCTGTTACCTGGCAGCTTCATCTTCAGCATCCTTTTTCCAATGTACTCTGCATCCCTCCTCAGCACATGTCCAAACCAACGTAATCTTGCCTCTCTGGCTTTGTCTCCAAACCTTCCAACCTGGGCTGACCCTTTAATATACTTATTCCTAATCCTGTCCATCCTAGTCACACCCAGTGAAAATCTTAATATCTTCAATTCTGCCACGTCAAGCTCTGACTCCTGCCATTTTGTAAATGCCACTGTCTCCAACCCGTATAACATAGCTGGTCTCACTACCCTCTTGTAGACCTTCCCTTTCACTCTTACTGGTACTCGTCTGTCACAAATCACTCCTGACACTCTTCTCCACCCACTCCATCCTGCCTGTACTTTCTTCTTCACCTCTCTTCCACATTCACCATTACTCTGAACTGTTGATCCCAAGTACTTAAACTCATTCACCTTCGCCACCTCTGCTCCCTGCATCCTCACCATTCCTCTGTCCTCCCTCTCATTCACACACATATATTCTGTCTTAGTCCTGCTGACCTTCATTCCTCTTTTCTCTAGAGCATATCTCCACCTCTCCAGGGTCTCCTCCACCTGTTCCCTACTCTCACTACAGATCACAATGTCATCTGCAAACATCATAGTCCATGGGGACTCCTGTCTGATCTCGTCTGTCAACCTGTCCATCACCATTGCAAATAAGAAAGGGCTCAGACCTGATCCTTGATGTAATCCCACCTCCACCTTAAACGCATCCATCACTCCTATCGCAGACCTCACCGCTGTCACACTACCCTCGTACATATCCTGTACCACTCTTACATACTTCTCTGACACTCCCGACTTCCTCATACAATACCACAACTCCTCTCTAGGCACCCTGTTATATGCTTTCTCTAAATCCACAAAGACACAATGCAACTCCTTCTGACCTTCTCTGTACTTCTCCATCAACACTCTCAGAGCAAACATCGCATCTGTAGTGCTCTTTCCTGGCATGAAACCATGCTGCTGATCACTAATCATCACCTCCCTTCTTAACCTAGCTTCCACTACTCTTTCCCATAACTTCATGCTGTGACTGATCAGTTTAATCCCTCTGTAGTTACTACAGCTCTGCACATCACCCTTATTCTTAAAAATCGGTACCAAAAGACTTTTTTTCCATTCCTCAGGCATCCTCTCACTTTCCAAGATTTCATTAAACAATCTAGTTAAAAACTCCACTGCCATTTCACCTAAACACCTCCATGCTTCCACAGGTATGTCATCTGGGCCAACAGCCTTTCCATTCTTCATCCTCTTCATAGCTATCCTTACTTCTTCCTTGCTAATCCACTGCACTTCATGATTCACTGTCCGCACTTTACTGATAATAGTTTTCATGGGTATAACAGTATTACCATCAATAGTAGAACATCTAACTATGTGGCCCTTTTTCCAGTTCTGCAGTAAAGTATGCCTGCAGCTATTTTTTTGTTTACTTCTAGAATGTGACACATGCTTACAATGTCTAGACTGCTTAGTTTAAATAAATTCCTCTATTACTACACCACTGTCAGCATCCTTAGGGTGACTCTGAAGCAAACACTTGTAAAATAACCAGGCAAATCCCTTTAACTGTATAATTGGATACGATTTCTATCATTTTACTTGTATTAGGCTATCCCTCAGGCTGTAGGAGTAAAATATACATGCTTTACATCACATGACCTGAGATGTTACCATTTTGTTAGTATAAAATGTCCGGATATAAAGCCTTGGAGCTTGTGTCACAGATGTTACACCAACTTAGACTAACAATGCTTTTTTACTTTTTATAGTCCTAAGATTCAGTCCTTCCATGTCCATGATGGTTTGTAAAGGCTCCCCAGTAGGCACACTCACTCCCTCTGGTGTCATCCCTCCATGTGAGTATAGTACTCAAAAGCTACCAGGTATGCCTTGAGGTCTTCCTCCCCAGTAATTTTTCAATGGTATAATTCTCTGTCACTGGTATAGCTCTGGCAGTGGACAACATACCCTCAGCAGCAGTGGCTGTGATTTGTTAGCAAGAGTTGTGTAACTGTAGGCATCATAGTGTTTACGTATGCTATAGGAACACTTAACTCAACAACCACTGAACACATATGCTCTTACACACACAGGACTAGACAATTCACAACTAAACAGGAATACAACCTCTTCTGCTGGAGTACATTTGCTTAATCATTTTGACTTTCTGCAGACATTGAAATATAAACATCAGGACATTTGCATAATAGGTGGGCCAGCAATACCCACAATGCATCCACCAAATGACCAGTTAATGCTCCAAAAGTCCAAGGATTAGGAAAACTAAAGTTATTACTCATAATAAAAAGAAACATAAGTGCATACTCTTTCTTACACAGTCACGTGCAACAAAATATCCTTCCGAATCATCATCACCATCATTATCATTATCACCCCCCTTTTACCCATGTTCTGCATGAGGGTCATAAAGTTGTATCCTTTGTTGCCACAGCTCTTGATTCAATGCTACTCTACTAACTTCTTCAACAGTCATTCCTGACTCTTCCAGGTCTTCTTTCTTGCAATTCATCTATCACTTTGCTGGATATCCTTAGTTCCTCTTTCATTTTTCGTGTCTCTCCCATATCTTCACCAAATCATCTCCTGCTTTCTTGCACCAGTGCCTGGACCACAATAATCTGTTCTATTCTATTTAATCTCTGCAATTGGGGCTACTTTGACTTTTGCTCTAATGTCGTCATTCCTTAATTTGTTCACAGTGTGCATCCTTCCACCCATCTCAGGCACTCCATTTCTATCAGCTCTAACTTTCAAAACTGCTCTACTTTCACTGCCCAGATTCCTGCGCAGTACAGAAGAACTGGTCACACCATTGTTTGTATTGTATACCATTTCATCTTTTTTGGCATTCTACCATCACACAATACCCCTAAGATTCTGTGCCAAATGGCTGCAGCCCATCTAATTCTAGCTTTTACCTCCTCATTTGGGCTTCCGTTCTCCTCATTCACCCCTCACAAATACTTGACACTATTATCCTGTTCCACTACTTTCTCTTCTATCTCAATTTTCAAAATAGCTTTCTGAATAAAATGAGAAAACATCCAGATTGCCAAAAGCTCCAGAGACCCCATACTCAAGCAACAGTTACCACCAAAGCAGTCCAATAATTCTTTTTTGCCTCAGCAATCTTTGGTGTCCAGTGTTTTCCACTACCCAACCACCCTGATCCCCATACTGATGCTAGTGACCCTGGTGTTGTTAATGTACTTACATTTACCCCCTGGTATTAGTGTTTTTCCCCACTCCCCAATACACATACTGATACTGGTGTTGTTAATGCACTTGCATTTACCCCCTGGCGTTAGTATTTTGCCCCACTCCCCAATCCACATACTGATGCTGGTGTTGTTAATGCTCTTACATTTAGAGTAGCCCTGATATGAGTGTTTCCCCCACTCCCAATCCCTATACTGATGCTGGCATTGTTAATGCACTTACATTTAGAGTACCCCTGATATTAGTGTTACCCCCACTCCCCAATCCATATACTAATGGTGTCATTAAGGCACTTAGGCTAAATTTACCCCCGGTAACTACTGGATCCCCACACCCAAATCCATGTACTATTGTTGATGCTGTTAGGGCACTTATCTTTACAAAAATTTTTGGTATTTAGTGTTTCCCCTTCTCCCAATTCCTGTACATCAGGCACTCAGTTTGAATGCATCCACTCTGTCCAGTGGATCCCCTCCTATTCCCCATACTGTTGTCATTGCCACTAAGACACTTACATTTCAGTAATCAACGGTATGTAGTATCCCCCCCCCCATGCCCATACCACAGTCATGGAAGGCAGCTGAGTGTGGTCTTTTGGTCATGTTCCGTGCCTGAATGTGGTGGGATGACTGTGCCAATCTAAAAAACAAGTGATTTTGTGAGGTTCTAAGTGTGTAGATGCACTGTTGGTGGTGGTTCAGGATGA
Source organism: Protopterus annectens (assembly GCF_019279795.1). Lineage (NCBI taxonomy): Eukaryota > Metazoa > Chordata > Ceratodontiformes > Protopteridae > Protopterus > Protopterus annectens. Next base: position 371,632,208 of record NC_056727.1, on the reverse strand, counting down.
GAAAACACTTGGCTAATTAGCACAGGCATCTCTCCCAGCCTGCTTCATTCATTCATCACAGCCTTGAGGCCATCTCTACATGGTTCTGCATGTTTTCATGCTAGAGAAGTGCTGTGCAGCGCCATGTTAGGGAGCTGCTGAAAATCAAAAATCTAACATGACAGGTACCTTCCTGAATCCCCTATATCTGATGCATAGCTTAGCCACAATGTGCACACACACACACACACACACACACACACACACACACACACACACACACACACACACACACACACACACACACACACACACACCAGTCAGATGATTAGATGTTGTGGAGATCTCTATTTATTTACTTCATATTTGGTTATTCCATTATCTGCAGTCATCCATTAGCTTTGTCAGTGTCATCCTCAAATCTTATGGCTAGATTAGGTATTCTTGGACTCTGAATCTGTAGATCATGCATGTTTTTGTGGTGAATACATTTAAGGCAGTAGTAAGCTGAACAACAGATCATAAATAAAGAATGTAAGTTACCAACTCTGGTCCTGTAAAGATAATGGTATACCATGCAAACTGAAGTGCCAGAAGTAATGGGGCTCTTTGATGAAACAGCTCAATATATAGATAACTGTATTGGGGGTATTCCCAGCATAAAATGGATCATTTGATATTCTGACTTCAAAACTAAATGCACCTCAAAGTCTGTAATAGCAAGACCAGTGGGAAAGCCAGGTATACAGAAGGTCCATCTTCATGGATCATAAAGTTAATGACCTAATTGAAGCCAAAACTCTCAAAAGTATTGTGGTTGGCCAACCAAGTGACTGCAAAAAAAAAAAAAAAAACAGAAATAATAATAAAATTTAACCTCCCCACCCACACCTCCCCTAATTAAATATACCAACTCTGAGATTGCGCTACAGTGGGGAAAGGGTAAATTACAGACAGTGGCCCTAGTTAAAATTCGCCGTTCGATGAAGAGCAGCTTTATTAAGTAGGTTCATAGGTGTTTACTAGGCTAACAACAACAAGGGCATTTTTAAGCCTAGCCATACCTCCCAAATCTCTGACAATTTGTGATATCCCTGATAAGTGTAAGCATGGGTGTTTGATGAATGGCCATTCACTGAGTAGCCATTCGACAAAATAATATAAACGTATTATAGATGTGGCCAAGTGCAAAATAAATTTTTCAGTTAGCCAGGACTAATTGACAAATGTTTTTCTAAGATTTGAATTAAGTATGATAACAATACCTATTCTTTCCATTTCAAACTGGCATAAAATAGCACAGCCCTCAAGAGGGTTATGGTATGGTAGAGCCCATCTTATAGGCAGAGATGGCAGACTGAGTCTTAAAGTAAGACAACAAGCCACGGGGAACCCAACTGCAGAAACAGTTATACAATCTACTTTTCTTCTTTATTTTTCTAATTCTGTGTTTTCCTCTTCAGATATAATTTAAATCTTCACCATATCTTTCTTTTTCTATCAACATATTTGACTCATGTTTACTTTTTATGCATCCTTTAATTGTCTCCCTTACCAATATTATTTGTTGTTCTTTTGATTTTACTTTTATTTTTCCTTACCTAAATGTTTCTTCACATATATTCATAGGATTTTAGGTGATGACTTGGCTAATGTCCTTAAAGTGCCTTGCAACCCTAGCCATGCTTCAAAACTGTATCTGACAGGCTGTGATACTACTTATTTTACAGGGCAGTATAAGTTGGGTCAAACCCTTACAAGTATCCTCTTTCTAATAGAGACATAAGTGGCAGACCAGGGATAAATTTATAATTATCCATCCACTGATTCATGTTACTGTTGAATAACTGCAGGGAGGTACACCGGTGTCTCCAACCTGTCTTATTTATGTTACAAACAAGGTTCAGGTCCCTAGATTGGGTGTTTTTGATGGCATTTGTTTTACAGATGTGCATTAAGTCCATAAGGGCTGGATCAGTGACTGCGCTGAAGACCTGGCAGTCTGTATGAAGCTGAGTACAAGGAAAAGGCTTTCAGGAAGTCCATGTAGCACATATTTTCTACACCATGTATTCTTTTTGCAAGAAACATCTGAAAATGCTCTAGTTGTTGAATATATCTGGTCAGGTACATACCAAAGACAACATTGTATTCAGTGATTGGTCTGATGATGGCTGTGTACAATGGAACAATGACATCTCTGGACCTAGATGCCATACCCTTGCTTATAAGTTGAAAAACACAGAATGATTTCCTTAAAACAGTAGACACATGATGGCCAAAGGCCAGATCATTGTCTACATGCATTCCTAGATCTCTGACTACAGGGTCAACTCTTAGGGGTGGATTATCAATTCAGTAATCAATGCAGTAATTTCCAGGGGTGGTCATCTTTCCAAAATACACCATTATACATTTTTTGACATTCAGGTTTAGACCTTGAGTCAGACACTAGTTACTAGTTTGTGTCAGGACTTCTTTGAGGATGTTTGGGTCTTTGGCAGATGACATGACTGTGCCTTGTTTGCAATTGTTTGCAAACTTGGTTATCCAGAAGACTTTGACATTGACTTAAACTTCAGAGAACCAGAAGCCCAAAAGGAACTGTATCAGCACCTGGGGCACTCTGCTAGTGAATGGCCTTTTTGTGAAGGTAGCCTCACCAATCCAGACTTTTTGTGTCCTATCTTTAAGTTAGCTGGCTATCTTGTTGGTGACATAGGGTTTACACCTAGTTTTGTGAGCTTGCCTACAATGCTTGAGTATAGTATTGTGTACAATGCTTTGGCCAGACTGAGGTAGACATTAAGCACCATTTTACCCTTGCTCATTTTTGGTGATCTTCTTGAAAAAATCCAACAGGTTGACAAGGCATGACCTGCCCCTAATGAAACCAAACTAAGCTGAATCCAATGTCTGAAGGGTCACTATGTTATTGTATAACATGTCCATGATCATTCTTTCCATGGACATACATATGAGACTAGTCAAGCTTATGGGTGGGTAGTTCTCCAAGTCCTTGAGTTGCCCACCCTTGTGTAGAGGCATAACAGCTGAACTCCTTCATTTGCTGGTCACGAAGCCTGTTTGGAGGCTATGACTGAATAGTGCTTCTGCTGGGCCAAATATGCTATGTTTCATGCAATTAATCAGGCATTCTGGGATGTTATCAGATTCCATTGATGCTGTGTTTTTGGGTTTGGAGAGCACATTAAGGACCTGTTCCCTAGTAATAGCTGGGCAGCTGTTGCTGAGGGTGTTTCTTGAGAGGTGTCTAGTGTGTGTGTGTGGGGGGGGGGCAGTGTAAAATTGGAGCTGACTTTATCAGCCAGTAGATGGATTAGTATAGGTGGTTTCATTTACAGTTAGTTTGACACATTGTTGTGTATTGCCTTAGAGGTTTCAGACATAGCTGAATAATGCCTTGTGATTGTCCTTAGCCAGGGAGGCTTCTTTTACTTCGTTAGGCTTTGGTAGACTTAATTAATCTTCTGATTTGTTTATTTAGTTTGATGAGGGAATTTTTACCTTGCTGGGGCTTGCAGTTTCTCTTTTTGGCCTTTGTTTTCTTCCTTTTGTTTAAATTATTGATGTTGGAATTCCCCAAGGGTGGCTTGTTTTCAGAGATAGTCTTGTGTTTATTTTGGTTAAGTACAGCTGCCTCTATGTGGCTGTATACATAATTGTACAAGGCTTTTGTGAATGACTCCACATAAACAGCAATGTTCCTTGGGTTTTGGGGGATTTGAAATTTTTGCCAGGGATTCATTTAAACGTAGGAAGTTAGCCTTGGAATATTTACAGGTTCATATGTTCATAGGAAAATACTAGGCTAGCTGCTTCTGTTTGCCATTTTAAGCCTAGTTTAGTTTCCTTCCAAATGTAAGAATCTAATCCTGTACCTTGTGTTTATGAGGTAAACATTTTAACCATTATACCAACCCACAAACTGAGTGCTAAAAGTACCAGGTTTACCTGATGTTCCAGGTTTTATTTTTTATTTCAAAGGAGATAACTTTATTGTCCAACCTGATTAATGGCATTATGTTTGTAGGAGTGCAATATTCCCTCAGGGTGGGGTGGACTAGGTTAAGAATGTTTGCACCCTTAGTGGGGCATATAGATTAGTTGGCACAGGGCATTTGTGTTGACACAGTCCAGGAATCTTTCAGTCTACAAATCTGAGGTCATGTACAATCCCCAGCCTATAGTGAGGTAGTTGAGGTCACCCATGATTATGCTGTTAGGTTGAATAGAGAGTGATATGTGTTCAGTAAAGTAAGTACTATATATTTCCTGGGTCATAGAAGAGGACCTATATCTCGCAAGGATATGGTATGGGATTTTCCTTTTGATGAGTTGTATGTGGAGGAGCTCATATGTGTCATACTGGGTTCAGGCACCCAGGCAGTGAGATATTTCCTTGTGGTACATTTGACTGGGGACACATGGTTGAAGAGACAGTCAGCTGCAGAGAAATATGGCTGTTTGCAAATTCCCTGTGGGCAAAGAGAAGAATGTGCTGCTATGCCCACAACTTCAATAACCAAATGCACAGGGGGAAAACAATGTCCATGGTCCTCGAGGGAACATGAGACAGCAGGTAATATAGCAGGCATCAACAGCAGGCTGGCCAGAGGGCATGTCAGTGGCAGTAAAAATTCAGTGCACAATGGGCAGTGCCTTTATAATCAGTGTGTGTGGACCACTACCCCTTTCACAGTGTCTAGGGAACATTACCTAAAACACATACTGGAGCATAAATGTGACTACAGTAGCCTGCAGGATTTCCTCCATGCTGTAGCACACTTCTACATGTTGTAGTTACATAAGTATGTACTGTACACTGAGCACAACACTCATTACTTCTTCTGCCTCCATGTATTTGGTTATTAAAACTGTGGGCATGGCAGTGTGTGCTTCTCTTTGCCCACACGGAATTTGCAAACAGCCATATTTCTCTGCAGCTGACTGTCACTTCAGCCATGTGTCCCCAGTCAAATGTATCACAGGGAAATGTCTCAATGCCTAGGCACCTGAACCCGTGTCATACTGCATGACCATCAATGAGGTGTGATTATAATTTGATATAAATTGAGACATCTCCATTTTTTTCCATTTCTGTGTAGTAGTTGGCCTAAATTTGTGGAAGGCAGTATAGCCCTGCACTGCTGGGCTGCTGTTGGTGGCTTTAAACCATGTCTCAGTAGCTACACAGACATCTGTATTCTCCAGAGTGAGGAGAGCTTGCAGGGACTGGAGTTTTTTTTATGTTTATGTTCTGGGTTGGTTTAGTTATGCCAAGTAGTTTATCAGGTTAGCAATACCTAAAAATGGCACTATGGTGGTGGACAACATTTTAGCCAATATTTGAACACATACCTCCCTAGACTATATGAAGACAGATATCATGGAATTCTCAGGATATGTGCCCCAGGCTGCTATGAGCCTAGCATTAAGCAGCATTCTACCTTCTCCAAGGATGATGCCACAATATGAACAGATGATGACTGACTTTAATAATTTGTTTAGTTTCTGGTGCCATTCGAAGAGAGTGCAATATCTGTAAAACAGATGGTCAACATACCATGCAGCTTTGCCAGGGAGGGTCTGCACCTCTCCCCTCTAGGCTTTTAAATATTAGCTAAAACATTGTGCCCCCCATAGTGCCATTTTTATGCAATGTCAAACTGAAAATACTTCTGATATAGCAAATCAAAAACAAGAACATTTAAATGTCTTAATGTTCAATGTGAGAAGTCTAAACAAGGAACTTCTCTCCATACAAGCTCTCCTCACCCTAGGGAACACTGATGTCTGTGCAGTCACTGAGACATTGTTTAAAGCTATGCAGATCACTCTGGCATTGCAAGGCTATAATGTTTTCCACACAGTTACACCAGATGCTTTACAGGCAGGGACTAAAGGTGGAGGTGTCTCGATATACATAAAAACTAAATATATCTCAAGGCTGGTCAAACATGATGATGCATTTTAGGGTCTCCATGTTCAAATTCCCATTGGCAAAATTCCATACTAATATCTTGCAAGATATAAGTTCTTCTGTATGACCCACAAAACCCATAACAAATATTTAAGCTTACTGGAATCACTTACCATCCAACCCGATACCATAAAATAGGTTCATAGGAGATTACTAGGCTAATGGCTCAAGAGCCCTTACAAGCCTAGCCAGTTTTACCCAGATTTTACCCAATTTTCTATCCCTAGAGAAAAGATAACAAGGGTCAGTAAGTGGGGTTTTCACAATTTTTACAGACTGCCTCTGTCCATAAGGGACATGGGTGCCACCCTAGAGTGAATTTGCAATTTCCCATCCATTGGTCCAGATTGCGCTTGAAGATACTCAGGGAGAGGCTCTGGTTCATGTGAAAAGGAAGCCTATTACAGAGGAGGGGCAATCTCTAGGACACATATCTGTCTCCTCAGCATGATCTATTCATGTCAGAGATAAGGTTTAGATCTCTGGAGCAAATAACTCTCATGCAGTTAGTTTTGCAAATATGCAACATTTCCATCAGGGGTGGGTTAGAGACTGGCTTGTAAGTCAGGCACAGATCACCCCTCAGTAATCAGTAGGAAACTGAATGCAGGGATAGGACTTTTAATCAGTCTGCATATGACATGTTGGTCAAACCCTGTATTTTTTGGGTGAGAAACTACCGAGAATGCTCCAACTGTTGCAGGTGCCTGGTGAGGTACCTGCCAAAGGTTGCATTGTAATCAGTTATTGGTCTGATGAGGGCCAAGTACAATGGTACTATGACATCTTTAGATCTGGATGCCATACCCTTACTTGTAAGCTGAGCCATATTGAAGGATTTCCTCACCACCATGGACACATGGTGGTCAAAGTTTAGATTATTATCTATCTGAGTACCCAGATCTCTCTCCACTGGGTCCACTGTTAGTGGGGTGTTAACAGTGTTGTAATTTTCAGGGGTATTTGATTTTCCAAGGGAATTATTCTGCACTTCTTCACATTTAGGTTGAGGTCATAGCTCTGACACCAATCATTAGTCTGTGTCAGACCATTCTGTAGGATATCAACATCATTTGGGGAGTCAGTGATTGCCCCCAACTTGCAGTCATCAGCAAACTTGGTCAGCCAAAGGCCATCTACATTTGCCTTGACATCTGAGAAGTATATCCCAATCCAGAGGGGGCATAGCATGGAGTCCTATGGTACTCCATTTGTGACTGGCCTCTTGCTGGATGTGGATTCCCTTACTCTAAACAACAAGTGTCCTATCCATGAACCATTTGGCTGTCCATCTGGTGATGCAGAAGTTTATGCCAAATGTGGTGAGTTTATCTATAATAACCAAGAAGGTAGGTGGTATGTACTGTCTTATCCTCAACCATGGCCTTGGTGACCTTCTCAAAGAAACCCACCAGACTGAGCAGGGAGGACCTGCCCTTGACAAAGCTAAACTGAGTTGGGTCTGGAGTATTTCTTATGTCATTGTTAATCAGGTCCATGAGTATCCATTCCATAGCCTCATATATGAAGCCAGTCAGACTTCTGGGTTGGTAGTTTCCTGGGTCTGTTGATGGTCCCGTATTGTGCAAAGGGATGACTGTTGTTGTCCCCCACTCTACTTGGACAAAGCCTGTCTGGAGACTGTGATTAAATAGAAATCCAAGTGGGTCTGTGGTCATATTTTAGCTATTTAATAGGCACCCTGGGATTCCATCAGGGCCCATTGATGCCATATTTCTAGCTTTAGAAAGTGCGGTAATGTCCTATTCTTTTGTGATAACAGGCAAAGGAATGGTATGGGGTATTTTATGAAGAGTGACTGGAGGTGATGAGGTGAAACGTGAGCTGATTTTATCAGCCACCAGGCTTGCTATTTATTATGGCTGATTATAGGCAGTGCCAACTACAGCCAGCTCAACACATTGTTGCATGTTTCCTTTAAGAGTTCATACATAACTAAAAAAATGCTTTGTAGTTATCCATTGCTTGGGAGGCTATTTTAGTCTCATATTTAGCATTTGAAGACTTGACTATTCCGCTGACTTGCTTGTTGAGACTAATGAGGGATTTTTTCTCTGTTGTGTACCTTCCCACTTACTTCTAGACAAGAATTTCTTCCTTCTGTTGTATAGTCTATTTATGTCAGGGGTCCACCAGGTTGACATGTTTTTCCAGCTAGACCTGGTTTTAGTTTGGTCAGGTACTGCTGTTTCTATGCAGTTATTTAAGTGGTTGTACAAGGCATTCATGTATACTTCTGCATAGGCCTCAGTGTTTTTGGAGTTGGGGGGGGGGGTCTTAAGGATTAGCTCTGCTACCACTTAATAGGAGGAAATTTGCCTTGTGAAACTTTTTTAGGGTTTTAAGGTTTGATGGAGGCTCAACCATTACATTTATTTCAAATGAGACCAATTTATGATTCGATCTTACCAATGAGGACATTACACTGGGGGGGGTTGTGCAATGCTCCCCCATGTTTGTCAGTACTGTGTCAAGGCTATTTGAACCCCTAGTTGGACTGCAGACTAGCTGTTACAGAGTATTTGCATTGACGAAGTCCAGAAATCTCTGACCCTGCATGTTAATGGTCATGTATTTTTCCCAGTTTATGGAGGGGTACTTAAAATTGCCCATGAATAGTATGTTGGAATTATTGTTAAGTGATCCTAGTAACTTCAAGTATGCAGGATTTTCATGGTTCATGGTTCATGGTTGGGGACCTGTAGCTAGTGACAATATGGTGGTGAATTTTGCCTGTAGTCAGCTAGACATGGGGTAGCTCAAGTGAGTTATCCTGCTTGACTAGTCTAGAGGTGTGATTGTTTTTATATAAATGGAAACACCTCCTCCTTTTATTTTTTCCTTTACAGAGGGTGGTCTGAATGTGTGCTGGGCATTGTAGCCTTGCACTGCTGGGGTGGTTTCTGCATCCTTGAACCACATCTCTGTAGCTGCACAGATATCAACATTCTCCATGGTGAGTAGAGCTTCCAGGGAGTGTTGATTCTTGTTAAGTTTCCTTGCCCTGAGCAGTAGCTCCTTCAACTTTGAATTAGAAGAATTTGTTGCATTGGTAGGTCTGCTGGTTTGGCGCTGTCTCAAAAAGGCACTATGGGGGTGGTAATACATTAGCTAGTATTTGAACGCTAGCTGCAACAGGTGCAGAACATATCCAGCAAAGCAGTGCTGTCTGTTGATCATGTTGCCCCAGGCTAACAAACACTGGATCCCCTAAGAATGATACCAGTAGCTAAGCCAATCATTTTCTGTTTATATTGTGGTAGCATTCTTGGTGAAGGTAGAATGCTGCTTAATGTGAGGCTCATACAAGCCAGGGACATGTTTTCAGAGAGGTCCTTCATGTCTCTCTTCATATAGCCCAGAGAGGTACGTCTCAGGTCATTCACACTCACATGAACTATGACTGAGTTATACTGGTAGTTGTGGTTGAGTGACCCGAGTGCCTGGCCTTTGACAGGTAACTGACTGTAACCCTCTCTTTATCCAACCTAGTCAGGGGGGCATCTGTGTGTGTCATAATGGAGTCACCTATAACCAAGATGTCTGAATGTATGGTGTTTCACCTAAAGGGCTTGCTTTTGGAGTCATTGCGTTGTGTATTTTTATATTTAGTGGCTGGTGTTGACTTTTGTTTGCATGTGGTTTCTGAGGGAAACGTTCAGAAGGCCTCTGAGGTTTTGTAAATTTCTTGTGAGTATCTCAGCATATGTGAGTTTATGTGTCAAGACCTTATTTAGTGAAGAAAATTCTGTGCATGTGCTGACAATCTGGTTGTCATTTGATTTGCTAGTATGTGAGAGTTATGTCTCAATTTTTATAGTGCAGCTACATCTCTCACATACTTTGTTTCAGGATTAAGTGGTTGTCAGTATATGTGAAACTATTTACCCATGGCTTCATTTTTTCTTTTTTTTTTTTTTTTACTATGGGTTTAACCAGGGAGAAATATGGGGAGATTTAACTGGACTGGGATGATAGCACACAGACAAAGAATGGATCCTATACTCAGTGTCAACTGCAGCTATCCAACAAGGCGATAATGCTCTGTGTGCAACTCAAATGCTCTTAGAGCAGCAGGCTGATATTGGAAGGTTTCTGAGAGAAATTTTATGAGGGAAATTTTAATTTGAAAATGTTTGCATCTATACAAGGCACTGCTAACAGCCCCTGTGTGTAGAACAACCTAGCACAAATACTGGGCTTATATAGAATCAGAAAAACACATTTTACAACAGTAAGACCTACAGATTAATCAGAAAACATACAATAAGCTTTCAGCCAGCCGCCCCCAGCTCATATATGTTTGCTATGGCACACGTCTGCCACAAGAGTGCAGTGAGAAAACAACTCAGTGTAAAAATGTTGATTTTAGACCTCAAGTGCAGGAGAACCACACAGTCTAGATACTACTGTCATGTAAAGCTAGCAGACACAATGTAATTAAGTACTACCACAGCAGTGGAAACACGTCATCTCTGAAAATCTTCAAAAGTGCAAGAAATGTAACAACAATTAGTACAAGATTCTTATAAAATACAGTAAAAATAATCAGCAGGAGTGCAAAATGATACTTATTTTTGTTTTTATAGCAGTGGATGGCTTTAGATGCAGCAGATTCTCTGTAACTGTCAGGCAGTATAGCCAAACAAAGAGTAGCTCTGAGGAAATGAGTCTCATGGGCAAATTTAATTACCCTGCTGTTAACTGGGAAAGTGTGCAAGCACAGAGAGCCCTGAATTTTGTACAAACTCCCTGGACCAGATTGTCAATGTGCTGACCAGAGGTGCATACATACTGTATCTGGTCCCCACTAATATGGGAGAGTACTGCATGCCTAGTGTAATGTCCTTTCTGGTAAAGTCAGACCACAAAATTATCTCCTTTGAAGTAAAAATAAAACCTGGAAGCCCAGCTAACTATGGAATGTGCAGGAATTACTCTAAGGCTAACTTGCTATTAATAAGTGATAACCTGTCAAAATTTCAAGCCCTACTAAACCCAGAGAACACTGCTACCTATGCGGAACTGTTCACAGAAACCTATGCAAGCATGTTAATAGCTGCAGAGAGTCAGCTGTACCCACCAGGAATACAGCTCTAAATAAAAAAACAAGCCACCCTGGTAGAATCACAACGTTAATAGGCCACATAGTAGAAGGAAGAAAATCATAGAAGAAAGTAGGAGGTGCAGCACCCAGCAGGATAAAAGCACTCTAATCAAACTAAACAAACAACTCAGAGAACAAATAAAGTGTACCAAAGCCAAATCTGAGCAAATGTAACCTCCCAGTCCAAGGACAACTACAAGGCCTTCTTTAGATATGTGGCCAACCTCAAAGACAGTGCATAGTTGTGTGGAGCTCATTATGACTGGAGCCAGCTATACTGGTATAGCAAACCTACTGGCAGACAATGGCAGCTCTAGATTTACCATTCTCACTCCCCCAACTTCCCCTCAGGAAATCTCATCAAATATAACTCTCTCTACTATCAAAGGGGAACAGGTCTTCAATGCTCTCTCTACAGTTCAAAACACTGCATCGATGGGCCCAGACAGTATCCCAGGATGCCTTCTAAGTAGCAGGCTCTCTGGAATCACTATTAAAACACAGCCTTCAAACAGGCTTTGTGCCTCATGAACAGAGAACAACAACCATCATCCTTCTACACAAAGGTGGATCTATAGACCCTGGAAAGTATAGACCCATAAGTCTCACTAGCCTCATATGCAAAGCCATTGAAAAAATTATCATGGAAATTATCAATGATGACATAGGAAACCTTCTGACACTGGACTCAGTCCAGTTTAGCTTTGTCAAGGGCAGGTCATGCCTAGTCAACTTGGTAGAATTCTTTGAGAAAGACACCAAAGCAATGGACTTGGTCAAACCAGTTCACATTGCCTACCTTGACCAGGCCAAGGCATTTGACACAATACTCCACTCAGGCATTGTTGACAAATTCAAGAGGTTAGGTATAATCCCTTATGTCACCCAATAGCTAGCTAATTGGCTCACAGACAAGACCCAGAAAGTTAAAACTGGGGAGTCCATATCTACAAAGTGGCCAGTCACAAGCGGTGTCCCTCAGTGATTGGTCCTGGCACTGCCCCTTTTTGCCATATATTTTTCTGAAGCCAATGCCAATGTCAAAGGCCTCTGGCTGACCAAATTTTCAAACGATTGCAAATGAGGAGCAGTCACTAATGTTCTCCAGGAAGGGCTGACACAGACAAACTACTGGTGTCAGAGCCATGGACTAAAATTTAATGCAAAGAAATGCATAATGGTATATTTCAGTAAGTCATACACCCTTGATAGCTATTATACTTACAACACATCCCTAGGGGTTGACCCACTAGTCGGGGACCTGGGGACACACATTGACAATAATATAGCCTTTGACCATCACGTGTCTACAGTAGTGAGGAAATCAGGTTCAGGTGAATAGGCAGTGAGACATTTCCCTGTGGAACATTTGGTTGGGGAAGGACACACAGCTGAAGTTACATTCAGCTGCAGAGAAATATGACTGTTGAAAATTCTGTGTTGAAAAAGAGATGCATAAGGCTTTAATACCCAAGTACATGGGACAGAAGAAGTAATGAGTGTTGTGCTCAGTATACAGTAAATGTTTATATACCTACAACATGCAGAAGTGTGCTATTGCATGGATGAAATCCTGCATGCAACTGTGGTCACATTTAGGCTCCAGTATGCATTTTAGGTAATGTTCTCTAGACACTGTGAAGGGGTAGTGGTCCAAACATGCACCAATTATAAAGAGACTTCCCATTGTGCACTGCATTTTTGCTGCTACTGACATGCCCACTGGCTAGCCTGCTGCTGATGCCTGCCATACTGTCTGCTGTCTCATGTTGCCTTGAGAGTCATGGACATTATTTCCCCCTGTGCATTTGGTTATAGAAGTTGTGGGCATGACACTGCATTCTTCTCTTTGGCCACAGAAAATACGAAACAGCCATATTTATCTGTAGCTGAATGTCACTTAAGCCATGTGTCCCCAACCAAATGTAACACAGGGAATGTTTCACTGCCTAGGTGCCTGAACCCAGGAGTGCCATAAAGTAGTGAGGGGTGGAGGTAAGTAATGGCAAATGTAGTTCTAGTTGCATTGGTGAAGTAGGTTTTTGCTTTGTAAAGCATTCCCAGTTTTTGAAGAGGTTTTTATTTATTTATTTATTTTGCAATTGTGTATTTGCAGAAGGAATATAATATTATTATCCACTATCATCCTATATAATTTTCTATGAGAAGTGAATTCAGTGATTGTATTATTAAAATAGAGGATTTTAAATGTGTTTTCATGAGAGAGGGCTTTGGGGAAAAAAGAGGTAGTTTGTTTTTGGATGGGGGGTGAGCAAGAGTTGTGAATTACAATGCCTTGTTTCATTGGATTTTGAAGCTTCATGAGTAATTTTTTGGAAAAGCACCAGGTTGTCTGATGTATATATGAGCGCAGAGTCATCTGTATATTATATTATATTAGGGAGGGCTGTTGCATGGATGTGTAGAAGAAGTATGGGGAAAACATTAAAAAGGAGGGGAGCAAGAATAGATCTTTGTGGTGCACCAGTGGTGACTGGGACATATGGAGATAGAATGGAGTGCCATTTTACTGACTAATACTTTTCGGACAGGTAGCATTTGAACCACAGAAGGGTGGATTGAGGGCATTTGAAGTAGAAGTTTGCAGTGACAGACTGTGGTGAAGGCTTTAGAAAAGTCCAGAAATAACAAAAAAGATTAGTTTGCCATTATCTATAGCTTTATTTACAGTAGGGGTATAATAGCTATAGGTCTAAAGTTAGTGATGTCTGTTTAATATTCTCTGTGTAGATGGATACTGTGTGATTTTTTCCAGAGAGAGAGAGAACAAAGAATTCAAGGATTGACCTATTTATAAGGATTGAGACTAGACAGCTATGATATTGTCAGCTATGAGTTTGCTTAAGAATAGTTTATACAGGATGTGTTCACAGCTTTAAAAGCAAAAGTGATGTGACGTGTGGCTGTTGGGCAAGGCTGGGATTAGATGCTGGGGAATACTTGGTTAAGGACACTATACTATCTGTTAAATGAGCTGAATTCTATTGCAGAATTGACTGGTGAGTTATTGGGAGAGTTGTTCAGGTTAAATTTTTGGTCAGGATGTAAGATTTCTTTGATGACTGACAAGAATGTCTTAGGGTTGTGTTTACTATTGTTCTGATAGTTGTTATAGTATACTTTTTGTCTTCATTTATTTGCATTTTAGTATGGTTGCAGAACATTCTGATGTTTTCAAGAGAATGTGTTTTATATTTTTGTCATATTTCCATGCTTTTTCTCTGTTTTGCATTAGCATTCTGCTCTTTTTTTAGAAAGCCAAATTGAGTTATATGTTTTTAGTCTCTTCCTTCTAGTAGGTGCAAGGTTATTTAGGATATTTAGAAAAGTGTTACTGAATTCATTTACAGAATCATCTAAGGGGATTTTTTTAGGATGTTCCAGTTAACAGATGATAGGGTAGTAATGAATATTTGTTGGTTAAACTTGGACTGGTTGTATGTTGTTTTATAAATATAATGTTTAAGTGGATGTGTAGTTGTAGACTGGGAGATGGTCACTCACAGAGTCTGACATTGTACCTGTGGTGGTGAATTTACTTGGGTCTGATGCTAGGATCCAGTCTAATAAGGAATTTGATGTCTTGCTATAATGTGTGGGGATATTAATTGTGTGAAACAGTATAAGTTCATGCTGGAGAGGGGAGGGTGGCCTAATGGTTAAAGTGTTTGCCTTACAAACACAAGGTGCAGGGTTTGAGTCTCACAAGGGATAATTGGCTAGACTTAAAATGGCTCGCAAGGGCAGTTAGCTTAGTACTAACCTATGAACCTATAATTGTAGAGGTTATATCCAACCAACTGATATTAACATCACCTAGCAGTATTTTTTTTTCTTGAGGAATTGTTATTGATAGTCAATGTAGGATATTTTCCAGTGTAGCTGTATTGTCACCAGAAGGGATGTGATTGACAGCAATACACATTTGTTTATTTTTAGGAATGTGAACTGAATTGAATTTTGGTATTGATTTGTTGTAGATTGAAATGTGGTACTTGCTGGGAAATATTAAATCAATACCATCACCTTTTCTCTTTATACATTCATTATGGATGATATTATAGCTGGGGGTTTGAGTCGTTTATGCTGGGTTTAAGACAAGTTTCAATTATAGCAAGAATATTATGCTTGCATTGGGTAATTCAGCCATGTAGTTCAGTAGTTTTATTTCTTATTCTTCTAATATTTATGGCAACAAAAGTTAGATTACCAAGGTGGGAGGGGGTTGACCATTGTGTGGTTAGAGTAGTGGGTTGAAGGGAATTGTCTTGATGTTGTTTGTGATAAGTGGGGCCAGGATTAGGGTGAATGTCTCCTCCAAGGATGATTTTAGTATATCGGGTTATTGTTGATTCTTCAGTTTATATCTGGGGTACAGATGAGGAACACCATTAAATAGATTTGGTACAATGTGTGGAGAGTTTACAAAGGAAGTATGAATAAGTGGTTGGGACAGAGACTAAATACAAAGCCAATTCATCTATCCATAACCCCTTTTTCCTACATGAGGTTGGGGTGTCACTTCAACAGTGACAATCATGTAGAGTCAATGTTCATACCACCAGGTGACTAGTTCTGCCATGCTTGTTCTCCCATACTGCACATACACACGCACGCATCTATGGTCAATTTAAAGTGTCACATTCACCTGTTACATACCTTTGGAATGTGGGGGGAACTTGAAGCACAATGAGAAAATCTGTGAAAACACAGAACTTGTAAACTCAACACAGAAAACACCCCCATCTGAGAATTAAACTGGAGAACTTATTGCTGTAAGGCAAGAACACTACACAATACTACACCACCGTGCCACCATATGCCAATTATTAAAATCACTTATTTTCTGTTCCAGTTATGGTGCAAGCCTTGGAGAATGTAAAATGCTGCTCTCCTAACATCATTATCTGTTTTCACTTTAATTTTACTTTTCCTCTCCTACACTTGTCCATAAATAATCTTTATTGCCCCAGTCTGTATGTTCTTTTTCTAATGGTAAAGCCCTTTTAATTGGTATGTGTATGCTCTTCAACTTAAGTAAATATTCTTTTTTTCTGCAGCAGATGTATAAATTGTTTTTTTTTTTCATTTATACTTGAATTACTTTCTGTACTCTTATATGGAACTTAACTCCTAGACCTCTACTGTAAACAGGCAATGTTTGCCTTGTCAGTCTATACTGGTACACAGGTGCAAGCACATTCATAAACAAATAAATAAATACTTTACCCTCAGTTTTTATCTAGTCCCCCTAATCATGATGTGACAAACACAGCCGGGTACACAAGAGTCATACCTTTCCATGTCAAAATGGCAGCATCCTATATATGCTAAGTACAATGCTTAGAAGACCAAAGGGTAGAAGTCAATTAGAAGGCCACCAGAGTACAATAGTCTCATATTACCTATTACCTAAACTGCAACAAATCCAAACAGAGAGCTATAAATTTGAAAATGTGTAGAAAACTGTGGAAGTTAAGTAAAGCCAGCCATCCCAGCACAAGAACAAAATTCCATGAAAATATTGTTTTTTATGGTCACAGAAATTTACTCTACCTATATTTAAACTTTTGCTGTGTCATAGCAATGTCAAAAATTATTGTATTTATTATGCAATCAGTCAGCATGGTGCCAAGTTAGAACAGGTAGACCTCTCGAGTATAAGCAATGGTTAAATATTGCCTATCCTGGCAAATAATGGCTGTCATTTTACAATGCCAATTGCCACAAAATATTTATGTCTTGTTTTAGCTCCACTGACTTTCTACCTGTTCCTGCATCTTTATTCCTAACACATTCTGGGAGCTTACAGCATCACCTATATGTGAAGATGTATTTGAGTATAGCGAAGATAAGGCAGCTTATGGCACTAAACATAACTTGCCTTATCCACAGAGAGGTTACTTGTCATCCTTTCATTGATTAGACATTTATATATCAACCTATCTATATCTATCTATGTAATCTATGTGTGTGTGTGTGTGTGTGTGTGTGTGTGTGTGTGTGTGTGTGTGTGTGTGTGTGTGTGTGTGTGTGTATATATATAAATAAATATATATATATATATATATATATATATATATATATATATATATATATATATATATATATATATATATATCTTACATTGTGCTGTCTGGAGGCACTTCTTTGTTTATTAGAAGCAGGTTTCTCATTACATTAAGAGCAAATTTGTCTGAAATTTGTGCAAGACATTCCTGAGTTAAACATATCGACCATAATGCAGATAAGCATTGCAAAACAGAGTACAGAAAACTATCACTGTCTTTCCTATAGTCAGAGACTGTCAATCAAAATGAAAAGAAACATATATACTTTCTAGCTGGATAATGTTCAAACTTAGTTCTATTGGAATTTGCAAAGCCTCAGTGTGATAAGGTCTGCTACTACATTGCCTAATTCTGACAATGCGGATACCTCAGTTTTTCAACATATTCACCAGGAGCAACATTTGGAAGGATAGTTAAGAAACAAATCAAATTATTCACCAGTGTGACTCGGGAAAGAGAAAAATAGAAGCAGTGTTCTATTACTCTCATGTAACATTCAAAGGAACAATAGTAAGCAAGCAGTCTCGGGGACCATAAGAGCCCCTAGCAATATATACCTTTAAGTAGGCATACTTAAACAGTTCATGATACTTTTTTATGAGTACGTAATACTGCCCACCTCACAAATCAAGCAGAGCTACTCATGATAACCCTGGTGTAAATTTGTGTCTAGCTGGTCCTAGTTTTCGGAGTATATTTGTGTTGCTAATTACTCATTCCTACATTTGAAACATGAAAGAGAAAAGGTTTCCAAATTTCCAGACAGTATCATGATTCTAGCCAGCTGAAGGTTATTTTGGTAAAATGTGCAATGGTATTAAATGTTTCTCATTGGCAGATAACTGACACTTGAGCTGTATTGTACAATTATAGAATGGGTGATCTGTAGATGGAAAGCTGACTGAAGAACGAACGTTCTCCAGCAGAGTGTTAATCTACAGGTAATGCCCACTGAAAAATGAGTCCACCACTTCACAGCAGCATATCAAGCTGCTATGGAGCAAAGACTGAAGGTCACCCAATGGATGCCATTATTTTACACTCGCTAAGTAGCATTTTTGGTGTTTAGTGAGTGTAAAATAAAAAAAAAAAAGAAAAGAAATTTTAAACAAAAAAGTGCGTGTGTATGTGCTTATGTCTGTGTGAGAGTGTATGCATGTATGACAGTAAGAGAGAGAGAGATTGATTGAGCTGTTATTTTACACTTGCTAAGCAGTGCTTTTGCTGTTTAGTGAATGTAAAAAAATAGCTGAAAGAGAAAAGAGTGTGTGTGTGTATTTATGTTTCTGTTTGCATGTGTGAGTGAATGCAAGTTTGCATGCATGTAAGCGGAAACATTTTTGTGTGTGTGTGTGTGTGTGTGTGTGTGTGTGTGTGTGTGTGTGTATGAGACAGTGAGAGAGAAGAGTCTGAAGAGTGAAAGCGATCAAGCCACGACAACAGCAACAGGTTTGCATACCTCACATCCTCTTAATTCATGATATCTAGATAAGTCTAAAATAAAGGGTGAACAAAGGCTCAAAATAGGAAAAGATTTTTAAACAGTGCTGTTTGAAACATTAGGTGGAAGAACTATTTTACATCAAAAATATATAAAAATAATATAGTAATTAAAAAAAATAAGTAAGTAAAACACAACAACTTAACAGACATTCTCTAAATGAAATAATGTCCGCCTGGGTGTGTTATTGTAGAAATAATGCCCTTCCATGAGTGCAGGGGCCCTCTGCTTGCCTGTGACATTGGGCCTCAGAACATCCATAGGTGGGCATTATTTCATAGGTTCATAGGTTGGTACTAGGCTATCGGCCCTAGGGCCTATGCAAGCCTAGCCATAACAATTCCCTGGATATTTCTTCCTACAATATTTACTTCTCTGGACCCCTGTCTAGCAGAGCGACTGACATGATCCCCGGGGTGAATTTCTTATCTCCCATCCAATCATCAAGGTTCCTTTTGAAGATTGCCAATGAGGCACTCTGCTTGACATGTATGGGCAGTCTATTCCAGAGTATGGGGAATCTCTGGGTCAGGAACCTATTTCCACAATACACACACCCTGTTGGGCATTATTGCATGCTTAATATCTGAGAAATAAGTGTGTATGCTGCAATGGATATTTTTTATGTAGGTGAATAGTAGGAGATGATCTGACATGTCCATCTTTCCATTTATTATGTGATCATTTAAAGATTATGTCAACAAAAGGTCAAAACAGTTACTTCTGCTGTGTGAGAGACATCACACGTCTAGTACTACTTTTGTTTAAATAATCACAATCAGCTGATTAAAGTTACTCTTGTATTGTGAAAGGGTGTATTAACAACAGCACTTTTCTTGAAATATCTTCCTAGTTTGATAATATAGGGTAGCTGGCAAGTTATTTGCCTTCTGAGTCAGTAAGTGAGCAATTAAACAGATGTATTGGGACTAGGATTTGGGAATAATACCAAATGGCTCTGGATGACTAAGTTTGCAGATGACTGCCAGCTAGGAGCTGCCACTGAATTCCCAAATGAATTACCCATCCTACAGGAAGGTTTGTCCAAAATAAATAACTAATGCCAAAATCTTGGCCTGAAAGTAAATGCCAAAAAATGCATTATTGTAACCTTTAGGAAAACATTTACCCCAGGGAACTGCCACATTGACAAATACACCCCTAAGAGCTGAGCCAGCTGTTTGTGGTTTGGGAACATATGTGGATAGTGACCTAACTTTTGACTGCCATGCACCCATTATTGTGAGAACCCCCCCCCCTTCTATATTGCATAGCTTATAATGAAAGGGACTGTGTCTAGATCTAGGGATGTCATTGTCCTCCTTAGATCAGTCATTGAATATAATGCCTCCAGACACATGCAATAACTGCGACATCAACACACATAACGTGCTGACTCAAAGCCCTGTCACTATAGTTAGCATCGTACAGACTGCTAAGATGTGATCTGTAACTGGCATACAAGACATCCTTGACCCAATACTGATTGCTTTACTGCACATCAGCAAGTTAAGTTGCATCAGAATTACTCAGTCTAGGGATCTAAACCTCTTCTGAAACATTAACAGAATGGGTTGGAGGGACAGCATAGCTCACAAAGGATACTGCTGATCTGGAACAGTCATCCCATCCACATAAAACAAAGTTCATCTCTGTCTATATTCAAGCGCAACTTAAATCTATTGATGGGAAACAAAATTTGCCCTAGAACTGTCCTATGTAATACTACTGAACAGAGGCAGCTTCTAAATGCTTTATGGCATGCACGGGTCCCCCCAAATTATCTATGGTATGATCCCAGTTATTCTCCTTAAGGGTAATATATAATTATTGACCATGGGATTGGTAAGACCACTGTAACCAAATGGGATAGGTTATTTCAAGCATAAAAAAGGAAAATGGCATTTGCCAGACAAAAAGCACTTCATGTGTATGGAATAAATTCTTACGTTTTTTAAGGTATCTCTACTTGTACATTCTGATTGCTTTTTGCCAGCATTTTTGTGATTTCCTGAGATGTTTTGTTTGTTTCAAGTTTATTACTAGCATGTTACTTGTGAAACAATGAAGGCCAGATACAGCTTGGTTCTCAATACAAGCATGATGGTAGCTACCATCCCCTTATTCTACTAGCCCCAGCCTTGCCTGCATTACCTGACTCCAGCTTCAACCATATCTGGAAAGACTGACAACACAAAACAGTACATTACAGCCCTTTACTTCATCAGATTGTAAGACCACCATTTAACCTGCCCTACTAATTTGAGGATGTCAATTCATCTAGGCTGCCTACCCAGAGAACATGATTTCTGGTTGTCATCTCTATCCCCTAGAGAAACAATATCAGGCACTCCTCATGATGGGAAAATGTTCACATACCCTAACTCACATTTAGACACTAATGCAGGTACCATGCTATATGCCTCACCAGCCTTCCCTGGCTTTCTGTTGTCTTTAACAAACCATCTCCGCACCTGTCTACTATCTAATTTAAGCTCAGCATGTCTCACTGCATCGAACTGGAGATTCTCTACACCATCCCCACTGCTTTTATTGAGCTATCCATGCTTTCCCCACTCTCTAATTATTCTGCCATCTTTTTGACTTCTTCTCCACTCTGCCCTATCCCTTACACTTTCCTGTTTTTTGACTTCTTCTCCACTCTACCTTATCCCTTGTACTTTCCTGTTTTGTGTAGCCTTTCACTCTAAATCTTGCAATATCAGTTACAGGAATATATTAAGCAGGTTAATTACAGTCTTTTAAAGGATTGCTCCATCTTCCCAAATCATGCTGAGTCTCTGTCATCAAAGTGCTTGTGTTCTAGTACCATGAAACTCAGGTCTGATGGCAACCTGGCCATTCTATGATTTACATACTTTTTGGCTCCCTACTGTAAAGTTGGGACGTGCAATGCCAAGTGCCAAAACACTGGAAAAAAGGATGAAAAGCAGAGAAGCGCAAATATTGAACCATTGCCCTTTTCCTTTAAACTTCCTTTTTGCTGGAGGGCAAAATGCCCTGTACCCCTTAATGAGGAGGACAAGCCCTTCACACTCTCTAAACCTATATATAATAGGAACTATTTCTGAGATCAGTCTACCTTGAAGAAAAACAAATATTCTAAGAAATGGCAATCTTAGTCATAGTACATGTAAGTCTGGATTATCAGACATTTGGTCTCCACATTCTGGGACTCAGCACTGCGAATCCTGACATTTCTTACTGCTACCTACTTTAAAGGCCTTTGTGGCTGCTTTACTGTTTCCTATTATTAAGAAGTCATTCAAGTAATGCTGCATCTTGTAGGCCTTCTCCTATGATTCCCAAAAGCAGCCTAACCTGTGTGTCATGGCTTGTCAAAAAAGTACTTTACTGTAATTGCATGTTGAAAAAAGGTCACAGTCATTCTCATGGATAAGGAGGAAATGCAGTGCTGCTTTATATCTAGTTTAGCCAATCAGAGGTTCTACGGACACCTATTAAGTTTCACAGCATAATCCCAGACACAGATATGCACCTAAGATGCCTCCTTTTGTATACTATTATTCCCTGATTTCCCTTCCATATTCCGCTGATAATGTATCAATCTGTTTTACACTGGATTAATTTTGACCACCTGTCCTAACTAATGCCATTTAGAATGGTAGACTGGGAGACTCACAGAGGTATGCTGCTCTCACTACATTTACCTACTTGTCCAACAGGCATCAACTCACTTCCCAGTTTTCCATTACTAGATTTTTACACCTTTCTTTTGCTGTTTCGCAGGTCTACCTGACAATGAAATTCCTGTAGAAAACCTTGAAATTAAAAATAACATCTGGCAACCTGTAATAATCCTTTGATAAAATGTTGCCAGCCAATTAAGAGTATTGATCTCAAAATCCTGGTTGTGGTCCAGTAGCTGAACTTAATCCCCCTCTACCCTAAAAGGAACCTGTCACTTGTTTCTAAAATCGATCATGTGACCAACCCCCCCCCTTCAGTTTTGTTCTGTTGCAACCAATGTGAGGTAGCCACTTCCCTTTCAAAATATTTAGTAGGTGGGTGACACATAACTAAAGTGGCACACTGGCCAGCTATAGCTACCTATGGTATAGGCCTAGCAAGCTTTGTCTCTGTCTTTTGTTTCTTCATTTTTTTGGATGATGCTGTCCTCTGTATGTAATTTGTCCCAGCAATGTGTTGAGATGCTTTTCCTCCAACAGCCTTAAGTCTCCTCAGCTTCTGGTTATATAGCCACCAGGCTTAACTTACTCTCAACTGCTGAGCCTCCTGTGTCATACAAAGCAGCATAACATTGGCACGGCTTGCTTTGGACTCCTGTTACACTGCTGAGTCTTTTGTGTCATAAGCAGTATAACATTGGTACTGCCTGCCTTGGACTTTTTTTACAGTTACAGCTAGTAAATAAATGATACCCAACATCCACGTTTCCCATGATCTCACCTGGAACTTAACCAGTCTTCTTGTCTAGTTCTGTGAGAGCCACCATGAGGTCATTTCTTATGGAGTGATCCACCTCCACTTTTTTCTGAATCCCTTTGATATACTTTAAATCAAACACCTCTACATATTTCTCCCTCACCATTTTTCAGAATGCTATATGAGGTGCAATATATTGGTCATGACATGTCTTTCAGCTACTGATAGCTTCAAGCTATGACACATGCATTTGCCAGACAATGACAGCTGTCTACAGCTCATGCCACCCACAGTCCCCATCAGTGGTGATCTCAGTGTGAAGTCGTCATCTGCTGATATGTCAGGGCCCACCTCCCCATTAGTAGGGGCAATTGCAGTCTGCACTGGCTCAGCCTGATTCAGATTATCCTGATCCATATTTAGACACTCTTTCAGCATCCCTAACCCATCTGACCTTAAAGTATGGTTTAGAAGGGCAGGTATATTTCACAGAGGATACTTCTGCTGTGGAACAGACTCCCCATCCACATAAAACAAAGTTCATCTCTGTCCATATTCAAGAACAACTTGGATCTATGGATGAGAAACAGAAAATTTACACTAAGACTACTTGCAGTCCTGCTTTCTCTTCCTTCCTTCTCTTTTCCTTCCACATTTCTTCTCTATATATGTGCTTGAGTGGAGGAAGGTCCGGCCAAAGAAGCAACCCTAGATCTCCCACTCATGGATGCTTATCATCAGTATCCAACAAAGTTCCTAAATTATACAACCTATCTAAGCTTATGATGCTTTACATGATGAATCTCTTATTATTTCTAAATAAACAAAATCCCAGAAATAACAGTTCTCATTTTTTAACATGTTTTTAATCCATTGTATGTTTGTGCACTGCTCCTCCACGTTTTCACCACAGATGATTATGTGTGCCCTCTTTTAGTTTTAAACACACAGTACGTCGACTGATATAAACTTCCTTATACTTCACCCTGATTTGTTGTCAGTAAGGCCAAGTAGAGAAAAATGCCTAAATGCATCTAATAAGAATTTGGACTACAATGACGTCTTGCACAAAAAATGTCCATGACTTTAGTACAATGAACATTTTCTGAGATGGTTTTTGACTGCATGCTTCATAATACTTGCCTGTCTGAAAACCACACCTTGTCCTCCTACAGGGGAGCCCAGCACACCCACTGCTACATTACAATGTGGCCATTTAAATTGACTGTGACAGAGGAATAATCCTTATCATTCATTGTGCTCATTTCTGTTTAGAGTCCAGCCTGAATACAGATAACTATGTATTCGGCATTTTGTATGACTGTCATCAGTTACTCCTTATAACAGCTCATCTGTTATGCATTTTCCAAGGATATTAAATTGCTCTCAATAACTGGTATTCCTACCCCATGTAAACTTTCTCTGTCATAAAAATAATATGAACAATAATACTATCAAATTCCAAAGAATCTCTACCAGTCTGTTAGTAAAATTAGCATATGCTGAGCTATTTACAGAGTCCCTGTACAGCCATATCAATAGCTGTAGAGAACAAGCTGTGCCCACTCATATTAAGAATAAGACAAACTCAAAAGGCAAGGCATCCTGGTGGAATAATAATATTATTCTGTTATACAATAAAAGAAAAAAAAATTGTGGCCAAGTGTAGAAGGAATAAAGCCCTGCATAGCAAAAAAAACCCTGATCAATCTAAACACAACAGGCAGCTAAGAAGGTTAATTAACTAAATCTGAAGAAAAAAATAGTTTCTCTGGCAAAGGACAGCAACAAAACATTCTCCAGTTATGTCCAAAATTTTAAGGGAAATATGTAACAATATGCAGAACTTATTGTAAATGGCATCACCCACACTGAACTGGAGGCCATTGCTAACCTTTTGGCTGACAAATTCAGCTCAAATTTCTCCCCCACTCTCCCACCCCCATAATACAGAGTAAATACTCCATACCACAATCTCCCTAAGCATTACTAGGGAACTGGTTTTAAATACATTTTCCAAGATTAAAAAAAAAAAAAAAAACTGCATCGGTGGGTCCCAATAACAACCCAGGATACTTATCTTATAGCATGAAACATGACCTCTCTGGTCCACATGAATTTCTTTTGAGATGACATGACTGTACTGTCAGGTTTTGTGTCCAAGGAATGGAAGATGGCTACAGTCATTCCCCTGCACAAAGGAGGTCCAACCACCAATCCGGGTAACTACAGGCCCAAAAGTCTCACCAGCCTCATATGTAAGTCCATGGAAAGAATCATCAGAGACGCAATAAATGAGGACATAGATAACTTACAAATGCTGGACCCATCACAGTTCAGCTTTGTTAAAGGAAGGTCATGCCTATTAAATTGGCTGGACTTTTTTGAGGGGGTCACCAAAGCAATGGATGAGGGCAAGACTCTGCACACAGCTTTCCTTGAATTGGCCAAGGTTTTTGATGCAATACCCAACTTAGGCATTATAAACAAGTTCACTAAATTAGGTATAAACCCTTTTTTCACCTACTGGATAGCCAACTAGCTCACTGACAGGACTCAGAAGGTTAAAATAGGTGAGGCCACCTCCACCAAGAGGCCAGTCATGTAACATGTAAGTGTGTGAGTGTGTGTGTGTCTCTATATGTATATGTGTGTGTGTGTGTGTGTGTGTGTGTGTGTGTGTGTGTGTGTGTGTGTGTGTGTGTGTGTGTGTGTGTGTGTGTGTGTGTGTGTGTGTGTGTGTGTATGTGTGTGTGTGTATATATATATATATATATATATATATATATATATATATATATATATATATATATATATATATATATATATATATATATATATATATATATATACATACAGTCCACAAAATCCAGCGCTTGCAAATAAACTTACCACACAAAGCTTTTTGATCTCCAAAAAATAGGGCAAAAGAAAATAGGACCAAACACTAAAATAAGTGAGTAAAATTTTTACTGCAGAACAGAAGTCTTGGCTATAATTCAGCAGCAACGATCTGGCTGTTACACAGACGGGTTTCACCCCCTGGCGTCATCAGTGTGAATACACACAACCCTGACCCAAAAACCCTTATATAGTGATACACCAAATAACATATAAAATATAAAGATACAAAAACATCTAATAAAGTGCTATATATTACTAATGGAAAATGAAGTCACAGCAAACTACTAAGACATAACATATTCAGCAAATACCTAAGTAGATCAAATAATTTTAAAACAGCATATATTATTTATTTTTTACCAATGATCATTCAAACCAGGTTTATATAGGGAACACACATTTACTATCCACATTCTTTCTTTTTTATCTAAGAGGTCATGTTTAGTCAAATCAGACAGACCCCTGCCTCTTACTACATCTATACCAACAAAGAGTAACTGTGCCGACACATGCTCTAACTTATGTTTATAGAGAGCACTTCTTTGACATTTACAATTTATGTCACTCAAATGTATTGAATTCTACTTTTAAAAGGCCTAGAGGTCTGCCCTACATAGAATGCCTCACATTGACAGATGGCCATATAAACCACCCATGCCATCTGACAAGTTATTAAATGTGTGATTTCAAAAACCCTAGAGGTATTTGTTGAGGTGAATGATCTGGTAGTAGACACTACCTTTACTGTAACCTTCCAAGTACTCAATTTAAAGTCCAAACATCTTGTACAAACCACCAAATGAACAACAATTTTTTGGTTCAATGCTGTTGTATGTGTGGTTCCATCCCCCTTATACTCCATTTATAGGCTGTCAATTTATTTGCAGTCTTTAGGCATTTATTTCTTTACTTAATGTTATATTGCTAAATCAGATTGTCCAAGCTTCAAGCAACTCCAGCTAAATACTGAGAAACCACAAATAGTGAGTCTGTTATGAATTGTGCTGCTGAATCTTTGGTTTGCTCTGCTTTCCTCCACTAGGCCTCACTGCACAGCATACCTCTCAACTTCTTAGAGGAAGAAATCTGGGCAAAGCCATCAATAAAGGTGGAACAAAGGCTCACAAATAGTGAGAATTTTTAAATATTGCACTCACAAACTTAGAAAGTTGGTAGAATAACAGGTTCTCCATTAGCATAAATTTTTTGGAGGGTATGAAGTCTAAAACTCACGTCTGTTATTATTTTCTAACTTCAGTCTTTAATGATTTGCCACTAATTTGCCAGAAAACCACAATTTTATGAAAAATGGACCAAAAATATAAGGAAAAAATCTGGACTTTCTGCAAAAATTTATACAGTTGAGAGGAATGCTGCTCAGCCTTAACTGGGTCAGATGTGATTAATCATTTTGTTTGTTCCTAAACAAAGATGACCAGAAACAGTTTGGACTTCCTTCCAAAGCTTCTTTTACCTGCCATGTCCTTCATCTCCAATGCCTAATTCTACCTGGGCTACATTATCCTTGCCCCCATAACCATTTTGTTAAATTAAGCCAGCCCTCTCTGTTTCCTACCCTTCCCACAGACCCTCAGCCTTTCACATCACTATCTTTGTCTGCATGTATTCCACCTCTCATAACTGTTTCAAATTATTTTTTGCCTGTCTGTTACTCTTGGATGCTTCTCTTCAACTCATAAGACACACACACACACACACACACACACACACACACACACACACACACACACACACACACACACACACACACACACACACACACACATACACACACATAAGCACACACACATGCACAAAGACACCCTCACACTCACTATAATAAGGAGAAACATCATTGTGCCTGAAACTTGATAAATACCACCACTCTCACAGGCAGACAGCCATATTCCTAGTCTTGCCCTGTATATTAAGACAAAGGATGGTGTTCTCTATTGGATGGTGCCCTCCATTCCCATAATGTAAACATGTATTCCAATATAAAACAGAGGCCTGGCTCTGTGGTGCAATAGGATGAAGCAATGATTGTGACCTGTATGACGTGTAACTAGTTAGCAGCATGTATGTTGAAGGGGTCAGACAGGGAGGATGGAAGTGAGGGGCTATTATCGGCTTGCCTCTCCTGAGGAGAGGTAGCTCTGGCTTACTCTTTGGGTGACACCTGTAGGGGTACAGGGTGCAGAACCTGCAGAATACTACCCTGCCAAATACACAATGAGAAGCATCAAAGCCACAAGCCAGGAAGTCATTTGTGGTAGCATGCATGCTTCCACAGGCGTTAAAGTGATAGTAAAGGTTTACAGATGCCAAAGAAGTTAGGGCTCCAAGGGAGGAGATAGGCTAGACTACACCACTGGATCTGAACCTAACCTAATTCTTATCACATGACTCTCTCTAAAGGAGGATTATGTGGATTGCTTAGACCCCTCAGCAGTAGTAAGAGTGCCATTCAACTTTCTCTCCTGAATGGACAACTAGATGAAAGAAGGGGAACAACTGAGCAAGCCCAGCAGAAGTTTGGAACTTGGGGACACAGGAAAAAAAACAGCTAGCTTAGTTCTTTTAAATTTATATACCAATAACATAAGCAGAGGAAATTACTAATTTCTTCTTTATTTAAACATTGGCAGGTCATTTTTATTTAACATTTGTTAATTAGGAAAGTCTGACTTGAAACAAAGCCAATTTTCAGCAAAGGCCCAGGGAGAAAGGCTCCAGATGTATTTCTTTGTAAAGTGGGAGGAAACTGGAACACCCAGAGGAAACCCACACAAATGTAGGGAGGACATACAGACTCCACACAGAAGGCTCCCCAGCCAAAAATCGAACCAGAGAACCTCTTGCTGTGAGGTGACAGCACTACCGCTGCACCACTGTACCATCATCTTAACCTTCAAAATTATTCAACCTTACTTGACTAGCATATTTCCAGAACCATTGACTTCTTTGCACAATGTACAGCTTGCATCTTCAAAGCCTCTCCAAAAAGGAAGGTAAACACTACAGTAAATTAATAAATTTCAAATAGAGTTTTACTTCATAGTATGTTAATGAATGCTACTATTCAAGGTATTAATGTAGCCATGTCTTCATATTATGCTTTATATTTAACAAATATAATACATGTGTTACTATCTTATCCGTTGTAACAGTAGAACTATGCAATTCTAGAGTAAAGTTTGTACTATCAGAGTTCTATGAAATGTCATTCTATGTTGGGGAATCCCCATAATTTCTCAAATTCACCAATCTCTTCCCAAGAAATGGAACAATAGCATTATATTTAATTTAATGAGTATGCTATTTTATATTTAATTTAATGAGTATGCTGTAAAACTACCACACATACATATTTTATTAAGTATGATAAAAGGATTTTGAAAATATTCATCAAGAAGTATTTGTTGTCTTTCAGCAAGGGAACAGAAACTGGTTCACAGTCAGACATAAATACTATTTGTACAGTGACACTTTATTTCAGTTTGCAAGAGAAAGAATTCAGCGAATAATTATTTTACTTCAAAACGTAATCTGTTTTTAACAATATGCAATTGTGTTTTATTCCCGCAAGCAATTTCTAACTTTTATTGTGGATGATATTTCATTTTACTGTTGTGTTATTCTCTAAAGAAAAGATGATAACAGAAGCATTATTTCAGATGTATACACATAACATCATTCCATGTTTACTGAAGATTAGATTGTTTCATAAAATTATAATAATTCCCACATGTTATCTTAGGAAACTTCCTTAATTATTTTTTTTAACATCTGGGCAGACCACACAAAGTCTGATAAATTATATACTTGCTTTAAATTATGCTTGTAACAAAACTAATTATTTTACATTGCTTGACATTTTTATGGCCTCTTGACATTTTTATGGTTTCTTGACATTTTTCTTCAGTGTTTCCGCGTATTTTAAGTCCTTAAAATGGTATGGTATTAATTGCCAAGTCATATTGCACAAATGAAACAAATTAAGTTTTGGTAATATGATGCTTCAGAATTCTCATTACAAGAGTTTTGTACACGTAACCTCATGTGAGTTGAGTGTATTGTTTCCTTGAGAATGTAAACTGCACACTGAATACATTTAAAATACCCTTTCCTGCTCAGTTTCTCACTGGTAGAAGATAATCGAGTGGACTCACTAACAGATGTCTGACAGGTAGTTAAGTAGGTAGACTACAATATAACCATTATTTCTTCACTCTTAACAACTTTATATGTTACTGGACTTAAAACATTTAAAATGACTGAAAAACATGTTGCTTGTGTCACTGCTGACAACAAGATGAGCAGTTTATGAAAGAAAACAGCAGCTGATGCAAGTGAGGCTGTACAGCAGCATGACAGTACAGTGAAATATTGCTTTTATTAAATATGTTTATTAAGTTATACGTATAATAGACATCTGCAAATATTTGAAACATTCATATCATAGGTACAAGTACAAGAAACAATAACAATGAATACAAAATGTACTCTCTGAAATGGAAAACTAATAATTTTGCATATAAAAAATCAGGTCTCATGCCACTTATCATAAAACAATGAATAAGAAAAAGGAAAATAAAGGAGAAAGAAGTAATCATTAATAAATGTACTTAATAAAGAAAGAGGATTGTAATCAGATATCTGATCACAACTAGCTTTTACATCTTTGAGGCATGGGTACCTAGAAATTTACTTTGAGAGTGAAGTGAAGCAAAGTTTGATATGTCAACTATTCTTGACATTTATGTCAAAAATGTATATCAAGTAGTTATTATTGGAGAAACATGATCATGACTCCTTCCAGTGCATTGAGCTTTAGCTAGCCCACTGTACCATCAATTTCAGGGAAAAAAAGGAGTACAAAGGGTCTGACAGTGTTATAAGTTGTAACACACTAGTACTGCAACACAGCCAGCCAGCAGCTTTATAAACAATAAGACATTTCATTCACCCTCACTTTTTTTCTGTCTGAGACTGCAATGTGCAGTTCAGTTTCTAAAGCTGTAAAAGTACTTCTGACACTATTCTGTGGTGGCTTTGTTGCAACAGAATTCAAAGATGCTTAACTAAAGCTGTTATACACATTTGAAAGCTGTTAAGATCAAGGTCTCAGGCTGAGACACTCCCCAGCATTTAATAAAATACATGTAGGCACCATATAGAGCCTACATAAAATGTATCCATGTACAGGGCCACAGTTCTCCCTCAGCAGCGCGCCATGCATATTAATCATGGCGTGCTGCTGAGGGAGACCATAGGAACAGGGATAATGATTCCATGTAGGGAGATGTGTAGAGGTCACCCATGGTTGTGGTTGCCTGGTCAGATGTTATGTACAGGAAGATGCTCCCTGTAATGCTCCCCACTACTGTTGAACTGCTGGGAGTTGACTCAAATGTGTAATATTTTATTGTTATGAATTTTTTTAATCTTTTCCCCTCTGTATGTTTGCCTGGTGCAGCGCAGAGTGCAGAAATGCCAAGCTGTGCTCACATATAGACAGCTGTTCCACATATAAAAATAGAAACTGAATGCAATTAATTATCATAGTTATGTAACTTTTTTTTAAAATTTATTGCCATTTGCACAGCATAGAGCTGTGCTTGTACATAACCAACAGCTTGCCAGACATCTAAAAATAGAAACCGGATATAATTAATTATTTATGTCTGGGGCTGTTTAAGCATGTTTGTGTGGTGTGGCGCTGTGGTCAGCAATGCTAACAGGTAGTTAACAGGTGGCCCAGTAATATATGTGAAGGCATACTAGTTTTCACAATATCCAAGTAGCTAAATGGGTAGAGTTATAGCCTCATGCTTAGTAGGTCCTGGGTTCGAGTCTGTAATAGTCATAAGATGTATGTAATTTAATTTATTATATATGTTTAATTTTCAAAACACATTTGTGAATTACAGCACTGCTGTGCTGAGCACTGATTAAACATGCTAATGGCTACTGCTGTTTGCGTTGTGCTAAGCTTAGCTAAAATCTCAGTTGTACAAGTTTTCATGCTGCTTGGCTCTGCTTAGCTGGTTTACATGATGCTAAGCAACAAGGTACTTTTTTGAATGTTTCTCAATGACATGTAAGGATGGGAAGACAGCCTATACTAAGACCAATGTGCAGGAATTCTGCACCAGTCATTGGAGTCTAATAATCTGTTGATATGGTAGGCAGTGCTGGTGAAGGTACATGCTTTTGGGCACAGAGATGGGGTTTTCAGGAGTCCAGGGTCTTTGTTGTGCTCCTGGTAAAAACTTATGAACCCAGGCTGATGCAGGGCAGATTCCAGGGTCTGGAATGTAAGGTGGAGGCCTGGGACTGGTTGGTCAGGGAACTCACCAGTGCTACTGGTATCCCCTGCACAGGTGAGCAGTGTCACCACCATTTTGATGACTTGAAGAGGAGAAAGCGGGAAACCTTGGACACCTGGGTCCAAGAGGCATGAGTTGGGAATTCCCCACAAATGTATGTTTTCCACTATTGCATCAAACTGCAAGCTGACTGCCTGCAAAACTGGTATATATAATGGTGTGCTTTTTTTCCAACAGCTGCAACTGAGACACGTCACAATATTGAGTCCCGTGATGGGTGCCTGGCTAGGTGGCACCATGAGTGTGGTAAGTATGGATTTATTAAAAAACCAAGAAAACTGAAAAACTACTAAAAATCAAAAGAAAAACGAGTTGAATGGTAGGAGAAAGCTGAAATTCAGACTGAAGAAGGTGGAATATTTTTACCACTGAAAGTTTTTAGTTGCTTTAGCATTACGTTATTCGTATTTGCTTATTTCAGCTTTCTCCTACCATTCAACTCGTTTTTTCTTTTGATTTTAAGTATGGATTTATTATGCTAACTGTAGTGCAATAAGCAAGAAAGAGTAAGGCATTTACTGCAATAAAGTATACACAAGAAAAAACAATGAATGGGCAAGTAGAACTGCAGTGCAATAAATGAATAATTAGAGCTGTAGTGCAATAAATGAACAGTAACAGCTGTATTGCAATGAACAAAAAACAATACCAATAACAGTAAGCAAAATGGTGTACAGCAGGATTGTGTTGTCACAACCATTGCAGTAGAGCTGTATGTATTGCTTGTCTGTGGTAAGTTTGCTGCAGTCAAGTGTAACACTGTCTCCAGGCCAATATCAGCCACATAATGCTCTCTGTTCCTCCTACTCCAGGTCAAAAGGTATATTGGTTTGCCAGTCCACTTTATGGGCACATATTGTGTGTGGGCTTCACAGACATTTATCAGCAATACCAATAAAGTGTTAAGCAGCATTGCTGATTCCTAAAGAAATCTGTTTTAATAAATGCAGTACAGCTGTATTCCATGCATGTGTGTTCTACTGTCACTGCAGTCAGGTATAACACTGTAATACTTGTAGAATGCAAATGAGTTCAGTCACATAATGCTCTCATTATCTTCCACTCTAGGAACAAAAGGTATATGGTGGAGGTAGTCCATGTTATGAGCAGATGTGATTGTGTTTACATTTCACAGACACTTAGCAGCAGTAACAATAAAGTGTTAAGCAGCATTGTTGATACCTAAATAAATCTGTCTAAATATCTTCAGTACAGCCATATTATTTGCATGTCTGTACTAAGTTGCTGCAGTCAATAGTTACATATTTTTTACATGTCCCCTGCAGTCACAGCTATTGGGTTCTATTCACATACCTGCCAGCTAAGGCATGACGGATGTCTAGTTTATGTACTGTACACAAACATGCCTCTCAAGTGTCATGATTTCTCATAATGTAATAATAAATGTAATAAAAACTGCCTAGTCTGTCTGTCACAGTATTACCAGTAAAATGATTACCTGGAATGCAATGTATTACCAAATCCACTTACAGAACACCTTGCTAGTTATACAAGTCCACATTATGTGAAGTTGTTCTGTGTAATTGTGTACCTGCATTTGTTATTGCTTGACCCATAGTGATCCATGCTAAAAGCTTGAGAGGTATATATGTGCTACATCAGCTATAGTAGAATTGTTGTCACTGTACTCAAAACTGACACTATAAACCTGTAGAGTACTTATTATGTGTATTTTCAGGGATATAGTCTGCATTGTCAGTAATAGAATGTTTCTCTCTCTCTCCCCACCCCTTATCTTCATTTATTTATTATTGTTATTTATCATTCTGATGTAATATTAACATATTTTGTTAAACTAACTATATTTCTGTAAAATGTGATTTATTGTTGTTTTGTTTTATTATGATTTAATATTAATGTATTTTGTTTAACTGTTTTGTTGGTCTTATGGTTTACTTCTTCCTGGCATTATGTTAACATACTGACTGTTATGTTACTTAATGTTATGTTACAAATAATATACATTAATATGTATTTGGATAGCTGAATATGATGTTCCATTCTGTTAATACAGTGGTTTGGTTATTACTAACATTAACTTATTGCTATACCTCATTTACCACAGCACATCAAGGTAGGCCTGTTCTGGCTGATCCACCTACCTTGCTTCATCTGGCCATGGTACCGGGTGGTGCCCCCTTTGATGTCCCTAGATTACCTGCAGCATCAGGTAGTACTGCCCCATGGGAAGGGGCACCTCTAAAAGTGGTGGTGGAGGGGGGAGTCATCACCCAGACTGAGCTGCCAGTTTTGGTCTGCAGGATAGTCTACAGTGGGTTTGACAACCACATGTGCCAGATTGAGGACATGCTGGCCAGCCTGGTGGGGCAGCCTCACCCCGGTGCCCGGCCTCCACCACTGCCACCCCTGGGGCAGTGATGTAGCAGTGCAGACAGTCCCATGGGTGGGGATATGAGTCATACTGCTGCCTTGTGGAGGCACAAGGAACTTAAATTCCACAACACCCTCCTTATCCAAGGTGTTCACCCCTCTCATGTGTCACACACCACCCCTGTCTTATATTTTGGTTGTCTTGTCTGTCTGGAAATGCATCCTCATCTACCCAACTTACCTCCCCCACATGTACCTTTGTCCCTTCCCCAACATTCCACTGTCACCTTAAAAAACAAATGGGCACTTGTCCCAAAAAAAAATTTCATCCCATACATAGCTCTCCAGTTCACACATGCGTCCATTGGACACATGTAATTTGGTCCAATTGGCTTGACAATGCAGTTATGTTGTCCTCACCCCTCTCTCTGAGGGTGAGAGCTCAAAGTCATGTACAAATTCTGTCAAAGTGGACAGTTGCTATACAAGAAATGGATAGCTACAGTTCTTTCCTACATCCTTCTTGCACATCCCTAACTGTCTTTCACTATGTTTTTTGCCCGGCTTGCACCCCATTTCACCACTTTCCTATCTCCCCATTTTTATTTTCCTTATATTTTTTAGCGCAGTACTGTGTGATGCACTGCATTACGCAGCTTTGCTGCGCTCAGCTAAAAAGAGCTATATTGACTGTGTGTGTCTTTAAAATTGCAATACACACTTACAAAGTAAACACCTGTCCCATATTTCAAACTCAAGACCATTGCACCTGCAGAGCACTGCATTGACCTGCCATGCCACACAACTCTTAATTAAAATAGATGGTTTAAACAAAACATAGTAATCGCCAGTTACACTCATTTAGCGCATTTCAGTGGAGGTGCTCATCATGCCACTCCATGTGCACTTGATTAAAAGTAATGGAAAACATGGGCATGTACCTTGGACTCTGGTGTAGTAGCACACCACTAGAAAGCCAAAGACATAATAATGGATGTAAGTGAGGCCAGTGATAGCAGGTAAATGAGCCCTTTTATTAGCAACATATAGAAAGATACCTGCTAAGGTATTATTGGCAAAATACATGTTCAGTTGGGACCCTGGTGCAGACATACATCCATATAAAGCCATGGACATACTAATGGATGTAGAAAATGCTTGTTATAGCCTGTATGTGTTCACATATATCTTGTAAATACACTTGCTGCAGTAGTGAGTCAGTAGCCCTTTCTGTTAAATTCCTTGCAAATAGTACATTTTGCCATATACAGATCTGGGTTCAAATCCAGTGGTGTGCAGCACTGGAATTATAGTATTGTGAGGCCAGCAAATTGACTGAGTCATATACTCTTTTTCCACACAATGCATATCAAATTAAATGCCTGCATTTCACTGATGGAAGTCACAGGCCTGCAGATAGAAACACACTTCACGTATCTGTATAGCAAAAGTATAAGTCCATAAAGTGTCATGTCATGCATTAATATGCATTCACAGAAAAATTCAACTCAGCTACTGCAAATGAGGGCCACTAATCTCAGAGTGCACCACACAATCCTTTCAAACCCACAGTGCTGATTACCACAGCTGCACACCTAACATGCACATTTGAAGCACCTGCTTGTGACATGGATTGCCCTCTTGCATGCTCCAAATTATTACCAGACTGTAACACATGACATAAGAGTCACTCAAATGGTGAACATATTATCTTAATCCCCCATGTTGCTCAAGGACACAACAAACATGTAGCCTAGTACTCTGTTAGTGATACTGTTGCCTAACATGCTTACCTTAAACACATGCCTTAATGGCACTGGAAAGGTTAGTGTCACTCTAGCTCTGCCTTTACAATAAGGCTGACACAGCCCCCACAGTTACTGCGACAGCTTGTTGTCCTCCAAAGTGTTCACATCTCTGCCTATGTTTATTACCTGCAGCAGCAGCTGAAGCCTGTAGCATGCCCATCTGTATGTAACAGTTGCTGCTACAGACCTATGCTCTGTGATGACATACTCTCCTCAGCCCAGTAATGTCCAGCATAACGTATCAGAAAGCTCCCCTAATCTACATGAAGACCTTACATATTGTACTGTGGTCACATGTAATTGGCTGATGACAGTGCAAATCAGCTGTGTTAACTGCAATTAGCATTTCAGAACTACTGACTGGTTAAGAGGCAATCACCAGCTGATGAGAAGCATGTTAAAAGATCAAGCAGCTGGCTATGGGGAACCATTCCATATGAGACGTTCCTCACACAGACCATGTGTATGCAAAGTATTAACTATCGCCATATAGCAGAGGAGTACCGCACTTCATCAGGTATGTAACCATCTTGTTTGCATCAGGATGCAGGTGTCTGACTATACTTATAGAGAATAGGGATTACAGCATTAATACTTTCTTAGAATTGTGATAATGACATGTCAATGATCTCCAGATTTGTTACATATACAGAGGATGTGCAAGACATCAAGAGTGGAATGCATATTGTCAATATGGCACACTGGGCTCCTGGAACTCTCCCTTTATAGTGGTTGTAAGAGCACAATGCTATTTGTGTGGCACAGTTATTTTGACATATCAGGGGGGTTGCCCCTTGGGGACATGGTACAATAGACTCCAGTGTCAGCTGTATAAATATACATTAGTATCTGTCATAGCACACATAGGAATACCTGACTGTCACCAGTATTCTACTTGTATCCACATGCTTAGTATGTTTGTACACTGTGGGATATGACAAGTGTGATTAAACAGTGGATATTTCCAGCCATTCTGTCCTTGCTGTATCTCTTCATAGTGTACTTCCACGTATGTGATCCTGACATGTGTTCCCATGTTGTTGTCTTTCAGCGAACATGTATGCAAGATGCTGTGCAATTTTCATGGATGCAGAGAAGTCCTACTGTCCAGGGGGAGACACAACAGAGAACAGTGGAAGGCATTGTGGGCTGACCTTGTCCATGATGTCAATGGCACTGGTCATCAGGGAAGGACATATGAGCAAGTTCGACACTGTGCAATGGACATGATCAATGCTGCACGCAGAAGAGCAGCAGATGTAGCCAGGGATCATGGCGCCACTGGTGGAGGGCTTGCAGTGGAACAACCGCTCTCAACCACTGAGGAATTCCTGGCAAATCTAAGCACACATGACAGCTCGCAGGCATCCATTACACCCTACATCATGGATGATGGTGCCATAGTGTCCACAGCAGAGGAGCATACAGGTAAGCTTAGTTTGATCAGCATTGCAGTACTAAAGCATTCAGTGTGCCAGGGCATACATAGTATTATGTGGGTGTCAAGTTTGTCTTCTTTTGGGGGAGAGAAGGGTTTCACTGCAGTTTGACTGTCATGCTCAGATTTTGACCAGTATAACAATTAACACAGTAACTACTGTAAATGTGAGATATATGGCTGTATTACCATGTGGTGGTGGAACATGCAGTGGTACTGACATTACTTCTCCCTCATCTTTTAACAGTTCAGTCAGGTATTGCACAAGCCCATGGTCCTGCTCCTGCTAAGCATGACTCTGTTTTTTTATAGATGTAAATTTACAGCATTGTAATCTGTAGACTGTCATCCTAGGCCTGTTGCCTGCATTGCTGTACTGCCAGCATGATTGCCAACTGTAAACATATATTCTAACTGTCCACGTTAGACTCATACCTATGCATTGTAGGTGTGACCATACTGATAGATGTGACAGCATTTTTAGGACACTACAGAGTGTCATATGTATCAACTGTGCAGAGTCTACACAAATGTCAACAATGCACCTCACTGTTGCCAATGACATTGCAATGTAATGAGATGTTATTTTCAAGTAACTACAGCTGTTTGTGGGAAGAGTACTCTCCTCATGTCCTACTATATGAGGTTGGGTTTTCAACAGATATGTCATAGAGATGACAGTGTATAAAGCCTTACATATATCACAACGTAGTACCGCAGAGTATAATAGCGCAAGTATTAATGTACTGCTTTTTCCTTTCTTATCACAGGTGACAGGGAGAGTTGGTCTCTGTCCCCTACATGACCTTATGTCCCTGTCTCCTCAGACTCTGATGATGATGGTGACCGCAGTGTGGCAGAGGTGGGAATTTCAGGGTCTGAATCTCTCCCAGAGGCTGACATCCCTCTTCTGCCCTCATTGTCACTGCACACGGTCAGTATTGCCCACACATACCCTGTCCCTGGAGGCCACAGATATTAGACAGTCAGAGGTTGGGGACATTGAACAGGAAAGTATGGAGACTATGCCTCTAGTGAATGTAGACACTGGCTATAGCCAGAGAGCTGGCGAGGTCCACATAGGCAGATTGATAGGGGTGCTTGTAGGAGGCTTGCTGTCTGTCCACCACTTGTTGCAGGTGTCACATCACGGGTCACTCAGCACATGATTTGGACCATCATGGAGGCACAGGCACATTCTGAATGGAGCACCATATGCATGCTTAGGGTTATGATTGCAGCACAATCTGATATCTGTGACTGCCTCCACTGCATTGAAGTCACTATGAATCAGTTCACTGATGCAGTGGAGAGAAGATGGGCTGAGACAGTGTCTGTCTTGGACTACACATTGTATGTGCTGAAATGCATGGTTGGAATTGAGCTTTGGACTTGTGGACTTAGATTAGCAACCCCATCTGCTGAGAGTCCACATGGCTGTGCACAATCACTCTCCCATAGTGGCAGTACATCCAGAGCTACAGAGGGGAGTGTGCTGTCCACACCATGACATGGCAGGCCATGGGCTTATGGTCCTGGGGGTTCCAGTGGGGGACACGGTCCAAGCAGACTGCAGTCAACATCAGGTACTATCACGGCTTCTGTCCTTGGGCATGGAGGTACCAGTGAAACTCCTGGCAGAGCCAGTTCCCATATTCAGGGCCAGGGACAATGAACTGTCAACTCTACCATGTACGGTCCAAAGCTGACCAACATACACACATGTAGGGCTAGCACTGAGCTTGACTGTGTACAAGCACACACACACCACTGTCAAATACAGGTCATCTATAGACACATATGGCACCTTTCCATGGTCCATCTTATCT
The DNA here is from genome assembly GCF_019279795.1 of Protopterus annectens. Lineage (NCBI taxonomy): Eukaryota > Metazoa > Chordata > Ceratodontiformes > Protopteridae > Protopterus > Protopterus annectens. The sequence goes on along the minus strand of NC_056727.1, from coordinate 371,592,353 downwards.
GCTTCCCTTCCTAACTCACACACATACTATCAACCATTTGGGTCAGTCTAGGCCACCTGCACCCCCACACAACACCCTGTGCAGGTGATGATACCTGTGTCACACCCCTGTCATCCTTGCCATCGATGCAGGGAAATTAAGCTATGTGTCTGATGCACAGGGTGACTATATTACTTCACATGTAGTTGTGTAATGCAGTGTTGTTTTATTTTGCCATGCCACTTGTAGTGGTTAATGACAGATACTGCATGCTAGCATTTGTCATGAGTACGCCACATACTTTTGTGTGCCTTATGTTTTATGATGTTGTAATGGCTGTATGGTTACACAATGACAGGTGTGTCATGGACGTGTTTCTGTTTCTATTTCAAGAGTCTGTTGGGATAACCTATGGATACAGGGTGGCAATAAAGCAAAACAGGATGGCATGTTAGCACAACAGATATATGTCTTCAGCAAGGTGCAGCACTATGAGTGCATGGCTCCATAGGTTCAAAAGTCTAACAAGGACAATGGTGGCATTCAGCATACTCACGCATTCCTAATCGGCAAACATGTCTGCTGCCCTTGATAAGTGTCACCAAGGTTTTGGGAACTCACACATCTACAACCTGTGGTGATGGAGATGAGCCATCTACAAATATCCTGTGTCCAGTACAGACATTTTCCCAACACCAGTTATGATTGTCATGTTTTGCATCCCATTTTGTAACCTGCACATGATGTATGTCACCGCAGATGTGTACTTCCCATGCATGGGGGGCCTGTTTTATATAGGGTGTACTGTCTGTCTCTCCAGCATGTACTATGTATACCACAGTGATGTTATAAGTGTGTAGAACAGGTGAGACATGTTTGTCCTGTCATGGATACACAGGAGGTACACAGTGGGATCCGACACCTCCCTATATGTAGCCATACACATCCCCTCCAAAGTATTTAGGAGACAGACTATACATGTATGGTCTTGACATGGACTTCATAGAACATGTCATCTATCACTGTGTATTTGTGTCCCATGGTACCTGTGTGGCTTCTACAGTTGTATGATATGCCTGTGTAGTGACATAGCAAGGGTGCCATTACACACAATGATAGCTGTGATGACTGCCACATTCAGCATAGCATTGACAGTCTGGGATTTACACCTCAAACATGTCGGTATAGGTTGTATGCATCCCCACACCTTACCAACCAGTGAAAGTCAAAGGCTACATTACTCTCTGTGTCCAAAATGCCATGTGTAATGGCTCAACTCTGTATGGTGTGTGGAGACTACAATAATTTGCAGGGGTGAATGATTTCCCACAAGATAGTATTGTGCAGTCGTTGGCAGTTAGTCTTTGTCAGTGTCTCAGAGAAAAACTGACTGTGTCATAGGCCATCCTGGATAACTGTTGGTTCTGTATGGGATTTTGTGACAGCTCCCAATATGCAATCACCTGCTAATGTACTCAGTCGGGGGTCACTGACAGTGGTTATGACTGCAGAGAGGGAATAGGTAGATGGGGTATGCCAATAATGGACTATGGTGAACTCTACCGGTGACTGACATCATTGCAGCATAGGTCTCCCAGTGCTATCTTCCCAGAGTATGACTGCCCAATTCTTGTCAGTCCACCAGCTGCCATAACACTCTGTACATGATATACACAGTTCCAGCAAGGCTTGCTGGCCTAATATTGTCATTCTCCTTGTCAGACCATGGTTGTTGGAGTGAGACATATATCTGACATCCATTGCATCGAGTAACAGTCAATGGGCTCATGTGGTTACAGTTGGTGGGCATGATCTGGCCTTGAGCAAAAATAACAGTGTTTGGTCCAGTGTCAGTAGGTGTATGACAGCATTAGTGCTCGCATCCAGTCTAACTCCTATCATGGCATTGCAGATGACATGACTCAGAGATCTGACAACACTGCTTGGCACTACATCCTAATTGTCCTCTGTGCAAGTAAGGATTGCAGTTACTTCCAGCATGGTGCAAGAAGAGAGTCATGCAAGGTGTCTGTACAGCACGCAGACATACATGTTAGGGAAGTGTAATCTGTATACACTGTGTTGCTTAGGTGTGCCGCAACTCACTTGCCCAAAGGCTGGTCCAAGTCATTACCTACAATGCCCTGCAGCAGTGTCGTGACATTCCCACATGTGGAACCAACATACTGCATCATGTATTTACCAATATAGGTGACCACTACAGCCTCCCCAATGTGAGGTCCTCCCTGGTGGGATCTGGCCACAGATCAGTCTCCTTATAACTACCGGCACAAATCCCCCCTTGCAGACAATACAGACATATATATCAAGAAAGCCATTTATTACCTCCTGTGGGATGGTTGACATAGCGTGACTGCACCCTACCCTTCAGATGTGTCAGCAAGTACGCAGAGCTCTACACCCATGCATTATGTTAGCAGCATTACAACTGCAAGAACTTGGCTGTACCTGGCAGGAGTGATGCAGGCATGTCATAGCTCAGCAAACCTGACTGATGGACAACTGTCATTAGCAGGCTGTAGAATAACAGGTGGACAGTGCTGTGTGACAGTTTGGGTGAGGGTGCCCCCCCAACATGGAAGCAATAACTCCTCAGTTTAAAAGAAGCACATGGTGTTGCTGTAATGTTGAGTAGACACAGTAAATGACAAAAGTAGCTATCCACACAAAGCAGAATCACAATGCACAGTGTAGTTACACGTGTGACCTCAAAAGACAGGCCCAGATTGTTGGTGACCTCATACGTCATTATGCCACATATGATGGGTCTGTACTCATACCTAACCTGTACTCCCACACTGTCTGCGTCAACTACACTCCCTTGTTTCCACCGCATGTGACACATGGCATTCCTACAACCTGTCCCATAACTTCCATATTTACAGAGCATTTTATAACTGGCCTCAGTGGCAGATACACAACATCTATTGCACATGCTAACATTCCAGGCTGCATCCCACATGTGATCTGACAAGGATTACTAACACCACTGGGACACCCTTACAATCATGTCAGCACTACTGGCTGCACACCAGCTGAGCGGATAATGGGAAATGTTATACCCTCGCAAAGAAGTGGTGAATCCACTGACCAACATGACTGTACATCTCTTTTTCTAAGTATCCATATCTATATGCCCATAGGGGCAATCATCATGGAGATGATCAGCACACATACATGTGTTCCACACACAGTTGGCTGTACACAGTTTGGATATGTGACAGGGAGGGCATGACTGCTACACATGGTGGACATTTCTAAGGCAGTCACCAAGGACCTGGGTGAGGGTACATAAGGTCGTACCAGCTCCTAGACTGCAGCAAGCTGTCTGACTATACCCTCACTCAGACAACATTTACAAAGCACCCACTTAGGCATCCACAACACTGTCATTGTATGGGTCACTAAGTGGCCCACTGCTGGCACACATATGCAGGGACATTCATCTCCAATAGCTGATCTGTAAGCAGCAGTGCTAAACAGGGTGCAGTCTTGGGTCCTCTGCTGCTTGGAATTCATTCCACTACTGAATGACTGTGGCTAACAATGTTGGCGGATGCCTGCACATTCTGAGCACTCATAGAGTCTCTGTGGTATATCACTATCCTGCAAGAGAATAATACGAACAATTGCCTGTTGACATAGTAATGGTCATAAACTCTATGCAAATATATATGTAGTATGAATTCCAACAGTTAGACCTATTTACCTGGTAGGTAGCACATCAGTCGCAGCATATGTTGTACATAGTCAGGGGTGAATGAATTGGGCACACAGACCTGGCCACACCTGTTTACACCTAATGTGCCTCAGATCACCATGTCTCTACAGTAGTATGGCAGGACTCATATGGCATAGCTGAGACCACAGTCATCTGTAAGTGACATACACATAACCTCCAAGTACTCTTCCCTCAGCATGCCAAGATCTGAGTGCAATGGCAATTTGTTGATGTACCTTTCCAAGCAGTACTGACAATTGTACACAACAGTATGGTCCTTCACAAGTCTTCAGTACGTGTTCAATGGGGATTGTCTGCAGTGCGTGTCATTGTTGCCTGTAGCATTTAGACTGCTCAGAGGTGATCTGTGCCTTGCATATGGGCCAATGTGTGAACCTGCTTGATTGCATATGCTGCCTATCTGTAGTTGGCATAGTAGATGGATAACTCACTGTAAGGAAATTAACCTCATATGTGACATTAGTAGTACATGCTTGTGGAAGAGATTTGTCTAGGAGACTTAAACACATCCTTGAAACAGAACCCTGCCTAATGGCACACAGAGCACCTCAGTACACCTCAGCACATGCCATCTATATGATTGTCTGGGTGACCATCATCTCAACACAGGGTGTCTGCCTGTGTCCCTCTTGGACTGAGGCAACATGTGCCGATCCTGTAACTACAGGTATAAAGATGTCTATGATTGTGAAGGCTGTATGGCCATTATGCTAGTTGGGTTCAAACATTCTATGGTTCATAACATGATGTAAAATGCTCTAACAGGCTCACACACGTACACGTCTACATTGAGGCTAGCACCACTTACAATCACTGTGTACAGGACATGCCAAGGCACACACATAGTGCAAGTTTGCTGTATGTAGATGAGAACACTTACTTATGTAATGATACACATTACAGATCACAGTACGTGATGTACACAACACACCTCATGTCTGCTGGTACTATCAGTTCAGAACATATTATGCTTGATAACATCAGCAGGCCTTGTTGTGGTCAGTCCTTTGGGGTCCACATCAAATGCTACAAATAAAATACTGCAAAACCCTACCTATTTGTAGGTTACCACAGTGATCACATTTATGCCATATGGACTTACACACGTACCAAGTAACCTGGAGTGAGATTAAAACTCCTACCTATCTAGTTTTACACACTATAGCTCACAGTGCTTACCCCATGCACCACAGCTTAAGTCTGATGATACACTGTCAGCTGGTAATCTTAAGGTGTCTGATGATACATTGTCAGCTGGTAGTCTTAAGGTGGATGACATTATCATGCCTTGCAGAAATGGGCAGTTTGGAAGCCAACAGCAAGTTACAGGGCCAAAAATTGCATAAGCATTGCAGATGGGTAGCCCGTGAGGGCATGGCAGTTGTTTTGCAGGGATATACAAACCTGCTCACCTGTGTCTATCTATGTGGTGATATCCAGCAGGCAGAGGAGTCTGTAGGTAAGTGGATTATGTACTGCTGCACCCTTAGTTAGGCTCCTGTGAGCAACAGTATAGATGTGTGATATTCCAGATTTACTCACCAATATTATGAGTATGTAGGACAATACAGATATCCAGACTCATATTTCTGTATAAAACAGAGATGTATATATAAATGTAGATCTGTGTGTGTATGATATGTATGTGTGTCATGTAGATGTATAGGGACAGTGCATGTATCATTCTAATATATATAGCTACATATATCTGTATATATCTATTTGACACTGCATAGAGATAGATATACTATGTATGAAAAAGACAGATAGTGACAGACAGACACAGGCTGGCAGACAGAGAGGTGCCATTCATCACATAATCAGCAGCATAAATATGTACTTTGTTATTCCTGTGTTATGTGTGACATACAATGTGTGATCGAGATTGCCTGGTCTGCTGATATACCATTGCTGACTTACTGTTAAAGCAGTTATATGGGAACACTGCTGTGTTGGGGGGGGAACAACAGCACATGATCTGCTGGGATAGACAGTAGTCCAAATATCCTGTGACCCCACTGTTTAACATCTCCCTTGACTGATCTAGTGAACAGTCCAACCATGAGGCCTAGTGAATATTACAGGACACATACTAGTGGACTCGGTATCTGTAGTCCCATGTGGATGATACTTCTGTCCACATAGTCCACTATATTTCCTTGCATAAATGCAGCAGATCCATATGTATTATTCCATTTTATAGTAATCCTTACAAGTAGTGTGTAGGTTAGAGACTTACCTTCTGAATGCAGCTGTTGACAGAACTGTAGTTCAGGGCTGACTCTGTCTGATGCAAGCAGTACACATCCAGTACATGGATAGGTACAGGTTGTGTGGGTTGCCTGGTATCAGCAATTTTACTATACATATTTAAGTAGGAGTAAGTTGTCAGTCCCTAGGGGCCCTAGGTTGTCAGTAAAGCAAGGGTGCACTGGGCATGCCTACATCTGCCTAGAGGGGCATCATCAGGGGGTTCCTCCTCCGAGTCCTCCTATGACTGTGGCTGTGGTGATCTATGCACTGGTGGGAGGCTGTGTAGCCTTTCCTTTTGTTGATCCTGCTGCAGCTGTTTCTGCATATCATATTTGTAGCATGGCACATACTGTGAACATATGTGCACATGTGGATGGAGAGTACTGCAGGGTTCCACCAGATATATTGAGGCACCAAAACCATGATTTCAGAAGCCCAAAGACATGCTCTATGATGTTCCAAGTTTGTGTGTGTGCCTCACTAAGGTGTTCTTCTGTGTGTGGGTGTACATTTCTGATGCATGGCATCTTCCACAGTTCCAGTGCATAGCCAGCATTCCCCATAAATGGCCATGTTGGATGTCTCCCCTTGCAAATATCTGGTACAATTGTGATGTGTGCCAGATATGGGAGTCATGACAACTGCCAGGGCTGCCAGCAAACAGATTCATGATAATCCCTTGGGCATTGCACACAACCTGGCAGTTGATGGAGTGGTGCCCCTTGCAGTTGATGTAGATTCTGCCCTCCTCATCAGGTGGAGACTTGATGTGTACATGAGTATAATCGATGGCACCCAGTACCTCAGGGTAGTGTGCTACATGGTAGAAGTGTTGCATATTGATGGCCCTCACCTCAGGGGTGAGGGGAAAAGAAATGTGCTCACTGGCATGTGGTAGCATGACATCCAAGAACTGGTGGAGTACCCTAAAAGCAGATGCCTGTGAGACCTCCATCATGGCCCTATTTGTTTTTTGGAAAGTACCTGTAGCTAGTATCTTAAGGGCTACACATACCTTTGTTTCCACTGGGATGGGTACCCCTTTGTTTGCTCTGGGTCTGAGTTGAGGGCGGCAGAGCTCAGTAAGTTCTTGTAGTATGGCCTTGTCCACCCTGTAGCACTCTACATTCTCCAGCTCATGTAGCTCCTGGAAGATTACTCTGGGCCCGAGCACTCTTTTCCTTCTCTGTCTAGGCCTATTGCCAGCAGCAGCAGCAGCATTGACTTCAGCATCTAGCACATACAGCTGTAGCAGAGCTGCAGCAGCCCCTAGCATTCTCTCAGTTAAAATTCCCAAGTCAGTACTCCAATGGTGCAGAGTACAGGGGAAAGTCAGATTGTGAGGTGTTTACATACTTTATAGTGCTCTGCTGTAGGTGCTGAATGTGTGATTGGCTACCTGTGATGCATTTCACCTGCCTAGTATATCAATAACATCACTTAATGGCCCTAGTTTAAGTTAAACAGTGGTCAAAACTAATTAATATATAATTGCCTTTTAGATACACTCAGCGCTGCAGCACACCACTCAAACACTCACCCTGTAGGTAGACAAAGCTTAGCACTAGTGTACACAATCCCCCGAAGACTTCCACGCTCAGCAGAGTGGCAAGCCATGCAAATATGTGGAAACATGCATCCCTTAGCAAAGCAAAGCTTACAAGTTAGTGCACCTCCCCCCCAAAAGGACACGCTCAGCAAGGTGGCATGCTGAGTAAACAGGTGAAGCTAAGCTGAAATCTGCTTAGAAGTCATTGGACACACCCTCCCCAGATGTCAGCTACTTCCTCTATAAACACCTACATTGTTGTCTGATTACATGAAGGGGATATGTCGACACGATTACCAGTTTATGCTATTACGGAACTCCACCTCATTTGCATAGGGATCCATACTCACAACCTGGAAACTACATGCGTTACTAGAAATAACAACAAATACCGCACAAACATGGCTGAGTACTGAAAAATGTTTATTCAAAATAAAATAAAACGTTAAAAGTAAGCACTTTCGCGACTACAACATTGCTTCATCAGACTGAAAACTGAATGAAACAGCACTCAATTTAAAATGAGACTAACCAATGAATTTCTAAAGTCAATTAAGCCATTTTGAATAAAAGATATAGTCACAGGAGAAACTGCACACAAGTTCAAGTTGCAAAGCCTAAAAAATAAAATACTGGAAATTACACAAGCAAGAAAATACAAAATATTATGTGCAAACATATGATATTGTACAGAAATAAAAACTAATGTTTGAGTGGACGGACTTTCAGAAAATGTTTGAGGCTAGATACCCCATTTAAACCAGGTTTGAGGCTAGATACCCCATTTAAACCAGGTTTGAGGCTAGATACCCCATTTAAACCAGGTTTGAGGCTAGATACGCCATTTAAACCAAGTGTTTTTTTCTGCATTAAACAGTAAAATCCATTTCTGTTCTGCAACTCTTGTATGGTTAAAAACATTGCCCCCTCTAGTTCCCACATCCAATACCTGCAGAACTAAGAACTTAAAATTATGTCCTGGGCCATACTGAATGATGTGCTGTGCTAAAGCATTGGTCTCTCTTTTGTTTCTAATATCCCTGTAATGTTCCAAAATTCTATCTTTCAAAGACCTATTAGTCATGCCTATATAAAAGGCATGACAAACCTGACAGCTACTAAAATAAATGATGCTGGTAGTTTTGCAGTCAGCATGGAAGTCTAACTCAATTTTAAGATTCACATAGGGATGTATAAAAACTGAACCTGTAACAATATACTTACATGCTGCACAAGACCTACAGGCAAAAGTGCCCTTCCTGCTGGATCGAACAGTTCCATTGTGATGCTGTGATCTATAACACAAATGCTTCTTAAGTGACTTGTTATTTTTAAAAGTAAAATGTGGTGTAGTATATAGGATGCCCTTCAGTTCCTCTACTGTATGTAAAATATTCCAGTTCTTTTTTATAATGTTGCAGCAATTATTGTCACTGGAATAGAGTAAGGGTACCCTCAAAGTATCAGTCATAGCAGATAACGCCTGTGGACTATGGGGTGCCTCTGAATTATTATAACAGGCCTTACATCTCCTTTTCCTTTCTTGCCAAGCATTGGTGATGCAGGCATCAATTTCTTTCTTTCTTAGATGTGAAGGTCAGTAAAACAGAACTTAATACTTTATGTACTAGTGTATTTAGGAAACCGACTAGGAAGAAAACCTTTTTGCATAAAAATAGTATGCACCCTAGGCACATTACATGCAATGTGTTGAAAGTCCAGGTTTATCGAATGATGAGGTTACATAACGATGACTCTCAACTACTTATAGCGCTTGACTCTCTTAAGAATAATTTCTTACACAGAGGTTATAAGGGGTTTTATGGGGAATAGGCCAAAAATCTGGACAGTTGAGAAGTATGAAGATGGTGGCGAAACACTTTAAGAGCAGGTGCTTTTAAGATACAATAACATTATTTAAAAAAAAAAGATATTTAAGCTCTTTTTTAAATGAAGGCAATTGATAATAGCAGTAATCAATTCCTGTGAATGAGTAATACTGGTCTACCTATGGCTTGCTTATTAATTTGATAACTCAGATCATACTAACTATGGGTAAACTCTGCATTACCCACACCTAGTCATTGATAATTGTTAAAAGGAGGAGTAAATTCACAAGCACGATGTTACTATGACATGGTATTCCACCTTTATTATGAAAAGGCTAATGTGATGTTTGAAATTTCTTTCACTGTGGTGACAAGGCTACTCTACAATGATGCTTGCTCTTTTGCTGTCTTATTGCTAGTAATGAAGTTAAAAATCAGTCACACATGAAGACACACATATCAGAATGACCTAGCAAGTTATACCTCTAAAATATATTTGCATCATAAGGCAGTAATATGCCTGATATCCTTGTTCTGCCCACCTCTAGGTTATTCATTTGCAAAATACAAGGGCCAAAAACTACTATGGGAATGTAAGGCTAGTCTTCATAACATCAATATTGTAGTAAGTCCAATATTGTACATTGATATTGTAATAAGTACCTTTGAATCTCAGAACCACACAGAAAGGTCTATATCTGTGAGCAAATTAACAGTGAAAGAGAGACATGATCATCTATGAGGAGAAGATGGTAGGCAAACCTCAGAAATCAATGTAAGCTTTGTGAGTGATCCAGATGAGTGCTGACTGATGTCCAACATGCTACTGTGGTGCATGCAGTTAATTAAAATAACATCAGTGAACCATGAAAGTAAAATGTCTGCTACAGCGGAGAAATTCACTCATCAGTTCCACGGTGCCTCTACAGAGCCTGACATGCTAGCATAGCATGAATTTTCAACAATTGCAAACAGCAACACTAAGGATGCAAGTAAGTTGAAATACATTGAAAACTGTGTCTGAAGGAATAATGCTGAAATTACTGGGTTGCAAGGATTGGAAGAAGGTGAAAACCTGGTAAAATTTGTTAGTAAAGCATTACTGACTTTCTGGACTCCGTGGTAACACTAATAATTTAAAGTGCTCATAGGATAAATATTTATACACCAGGATAGACTATAGTTAAGTGCCTGGACTTTAGTATTAAGAAAGGATTCTTTAAAAGGTGGGGAACGAGGATTAGAAAGTAAGATCTCCCAAAACAAAGACAAACTAAGCTTCACTTCAGACTATAGTGATTCACTCTGCCAGTGCAAGGAAGGTTCTATTCCCATTATCAAGCATTGTGGAGAACTGAGGTTAGAGGTGAAAGTATGTTTTTAGCAGTTCTACATGTAAGAGCTTGCAATCAACAATACATGTTCCAAGAAAAATTTGGTTCAATGCAAAAGGCCAAAAAAAATGAATATCAAGCAAGTTATTTCAAGTGACAGAAAGGGAGAAAAACTGAGATCTATGGCATGAAACACGTCATCAGCTGTAAAAAAAAGTAAATAAAATTGCCTTGTTAAACAAAATCAGGAAGCTGTACAAAAGTCAAAACAGAGTTTGTTAGTAGGAGTGTGCACACAGAACTGTTATGTACTGCTGACTGACACCATGGTATCAGAAAATTTGAGAGATACTGTAGTTCTTAAGTTCTGATTCAGCTGTCTTATAAATAGATAAAATGGAAAGCAAAATAAAAGAAAAAAAAAATCAGGTTACTGAAGACCAAATCCAAGACTGATCAGGACTCCTAAATGCCTGGCTGAACTGCATATTTCAAGTAAGTACTTTGGCTCTACTGGTCTGTATGATAGAATGGAGCAAATATGAACCAGCAATTGAGCATGAGACCAAGCCAAATGAGAAACTTTTATTCCTTTTCGATTTTCTTTTGATTAGTGGTTATCTGCATGTGAAATGACTTTTGAGTCTGGTGGACACTCTTAGCTCATTAAAGGCTTGTGACACGCCCTGGCATTTCACTTCAGTCATTATAGTGACATCTCTAGGTGGCTTATGTTGTAGGTTTATATTTACATTAATAGTTCTAAAATGATGCTACATTTAAGCTATGGAAAGAATTCATCTTAACGCAAGTGTGATGGGCTGCACAGTTGCATTGATCTTTGACCTCTGTTTAGTGCAAGAGAAATCATATGTTCTTCATATGCCATTGATTTATACTGCTATAATTTTATATTTTTTGCAATATTTCAACAAATAAGTGAAGGAGATAGAAATGCCTAACCTTAGATGAATGCCCATAGATAGAAAAATATTGTTGGAAATATGTACATACCTTAAATGGTTATTTATTGTTAGTTTATAAAACAAAACACTATTATTTACTGCACTTATTGGACATATAAAATCATGTTTAACACCAAGATGGTAACAAATGTAGCCACTGCAGACACTAGTTTGTGCAGAGCACTTTGACATTTTTACTTCCTATGATTCCAGATACACGGGTATTTGTTTGAATTGCAAGGCTAGAACCTGATTTTTACCAAAAATTCTCACAATCCAATCATTGGATGGTGTCATTTCAAACTTCCAGGTCTCCATTGGATTGAATTCCTTTAAACTGTCTCATGCTTGCTCAACCTTTGTATGGAATTTCCTCTATTTGATTTCTACAAAACTCTTAAGACTGTCATGTAAAACTTGTTAACTGAAGACTGACGGATAATGTGTAAAAAAAAAAAAATAGGAAACTATTACTTAACATGACTTGATATGGTTACAGACTGAGTAGTGTTGCATATGAGTGTAGTAATTTATTTTAGGTACAGAGCATCAGGGAAGGGATGGGAGTGCCCATCTTAGGTTTGAGGGTGTTCATTGACACACTCCCTAAGGTGAAGCATGGTCCAAAAAGGAGAGTTACGCTTGGATGTAATCAACATGCATGGTGGGGAGGGGAGTGAGGGGGAGAACAGCTGGTAGATCTGGCATGGACATGGGATACTAGGGGAATATCTGGTAATGAAGAGGTCTGAGGAGACCAAAACAAAAAAAAATGTATTTTTGGTAAAGTATACATTGTAGTACACTACTACGTAAAGAATGCTAAGTTTATTTTTAAAATTGCCTGCAAAGCCACAATACCATATTGGTTACTTTAGAAACTTTCACTTAAATATGTAGCTCTGAATGGCTTCTGCTCTTAATTTTTGAGGTGGCAGTCTAAATGATGGGACTTAAATAATCAAAGCTAGTGAAAGTTCAAAATGTGGGATGGGTGGTAAATGGATCAACAGGTTGGTTTTGAGCAAAGGGAAAACACTATTTCTGGAGTTTTGGTGCAAACAATTTTTTTATATGTTATCGATACTGCAGATAGGTTATTTTTCAGTGGATTCATTTGACATTATAGAAGCCACGGTGGTGCAGCGGTAATGTTGTTGCCTCACAGCAAGAGGTTCTCCCGTTCGATTCTCGGCTGGAGCGCCTTCTGTGTGGAGTCTGCATGTCCTCCCCATTGTCGAGTAGCATTCAAAAGACATGCATAGAATGGGCATGCCATCGTTGAAGGTTGGGTGTCGAGCTGGCACCTCTGCACCTGTAAAGATCTACTGCCAATCATTAGCAGACTGGAGTTCCACTGTGGCGACCCCTAACCAGGAAAAGCAGAAAGAAAAACAACAACTTGTCATAATCTTACATACTCAATTTTTGAAAAGTTTTGTAGATTGTTGGTTGTTGTCCTTTTCTTTCTTATTACTAATTTTCTTGGTTAATATTCCCAGTGAAACCTGGTGAAGGCATAATAATATTCCAGTGCTTCAATTAGAAATTTTAAACAAAGAAAGTGATAGACATGTAATTATCTCTTTTGCGCATTTAACCAAACAGGTACATGGAAATGATTTCTTAATTTGCAAATTTATAATATGGAATAATAAACACATGGGCAAAGAAAGACAGACAATTTTCTAATTATAAATATTAGGCAATGCCCAGCTCAAATTATCTGTCTTCAGATGATTATGCATATCTCTATCAGCTATACTATGGAAATAAATTCCAACAAGCTAATGAAAGATATTAATACTATATTAACTTCTTGGACTCCATAAACATACCTATTATGTATTTTATTCAAGACTCTGAGAGGTGTGGAAAACTTTCAATTGTGGGAAACAAGCTTTTCATCAAAAGGGAAGAAAACATTTTTTATTAAAATCCTGCTTAAATATTTTACTTTGCACTTATAATGACCTGTGTGGTGATATTTTTTATATTTTCTGCTTTTTCCATGTTTTAGCCAAAAAGTTATTTGTTTGAATTTTTTTAGTTTGTTCCCAGACCTCAGCCTTATAGCTTCATGTGCAGTTGTATGAAGATTTTGTATTACTGCATGATCTCAGCATTGTTTATACATTATACTGCACTTGTATTTCCATAAGTAGAATTACTTCTAAAAGCTACCTGTTTGTATTTTGACCCCTGACTGGGGTCTTCTTTTAATTTCACTCACAGTTGTGACAAGACTGTGGATTACTACCAACTTTGAGCTTCATTTAGTAATCTATTACAGCATATTTTCCATAAACAACATTACTAATAAATTTCTGCATAGTCTAGTGCCTTAGTCTGTGGTGGGATTGTAGTAATTGCAGCACTTACAAAAAAAAAGAAGGCGTAAGAATTCAGTCCTGACAGTAAAACACGTGCTAAAAAACAGGATGAACTGTGGCAAAAAGCATGAACAGGTCCAGTTACTGGAAGTAGTATTGATACAAATTCCACTCGATTCTTAACCAAAAAGACTTTAAGTGCTTTTGTCTCGGTCAGTCCCAATACTTCATCAGAATAATCAGACTTCAAGAAATCACCACATAAATACTACACTTAATTACATAATTAAACAATTAATTAAATGAATCAATTGCAGCACTGTGAATTCTGCTTTAAGATTTATGCGTTTGTACTTTTACAGCTGTTCATATTCTAGTTTTGCAGCTATAGTCTTAAATTCTGCTGACCATGTGTCTGCTAAAAGTTGCCTGTTTACTTTGCTACTGTTGTTCCTTTTCCTTTGTGCCTGCCATAGGCCCCAATGAGTCGTTAAGTTAAAATTTCTGAAATACTAACCATAGGACTAGAGCTCCAATATTGGCTGTATTTGATTGGATCCATCTCTATTAAGCCCGCTTCTTGCAGCTTGAATTTTTCCAACCCTCCCACCTTTACACTCCCACCCTTTTCCTGTTGTGGTTTTAAAAGGCTGTGTCTCTGGCCCCCCCCCCAATGGTAATCTGACTTCCAAAGTCCGTCCCTCCCCTCTTTCATTGCTTGGGTCTATTGTATAACCTATTTAAGTACTTTCTCACCCATTGTTTTCCATATATTCATAATTCTAAGTGTCCACCCAGCAAACCAGTATTGCTCTTGTGTAAATTGTATCTATAGAGCTACCATTATAATTGAAACCTTTAATGTAACCAGGATAAAACAAAGCCATTGTGAAGAGACACGCTTACAGCAGCTACTTTGTGCATTAAACAGCACTACTATCAAATCTTAGCACAATCTAACCTAGCCCAGTGTCAGACCCTAGAGACCACCCAAGGAGACCTCTACATAATCCAGTCCATAAGCTACAGTACCCCCCCACCAATACAGGTCTAGACAGCATGGATATGCAATTTCCAAATGTCTCCATAACCAGCTTGATAGATATAGGCATACTAAGACAATGAAACAATTGTCTCTTGTTTAGAGAAACTAAT
Organism: Protopterus annectens; assembly: GCF_019279795.1. NCBI lineage: Eukaryota > Metazoa > Chordata > Ceratodontiformes > Protopteridae > Protopterus > Protopterus annectens. Next base: position 371,577,193 of record NC_056727.1, on the reverse strand, counting down.
CCTTAAAGAAACAACACAGTAGGTGAAAGATGCACACACAATTTGACTGGAGACAAAAATCTCACATACGAATAAGGTTGTGAACACACACACACACACACACACACACACACACACACACACACACACACACACACACACACACACACACACACAAACACACACTCTACATCTACCACATATAGTGTCCACCACAAACATATACCAACTTTTACTGAGGTGCTAAAAAGCTATTTTCCCAAACCTCAAATACCTCTTAAGCCTATAAACAGCAACTTCTATACTCGAGTCTCTAAAGCACTGACAAAAAGCAATACCAAACACTGTACATAATCCTACATCATTGGAGCCCCAACAGTAAAGCCAATAAGGCAAGAAAACACCTTACCCAGGACTCTTGCCATAGGGGGCTCCATTGCATGACACACAGATGCTCCATTCACCAGGCTGAACAAGGAGAAAGTAATGGTTAGTTGCTTATCTGGATCCAGGATCCACCAGGTTATGCACAGACTCAAGTGACTACACCACAGGTACCAGAAGGATTGTATCATAGTTCATGTGGATGTTAGTGACCTGAAATGTACCTCCCTGTACTATATGAAGACAGATATAATTGATATTTTTTTATTTATTTGACATTTGCTTACTGGGATAGTCCGACTGGGTCAATGGGACCCATTTTCAGTGGAGGCCTGGGCAGAAAAGCTCTAAGTACAGACATAAGTAGCAAATCAGACATAGCTTTCATATTTTACAATAACAGCTTTCATGTTTTATAATAACATCTGAATAGGTTCAAAATAAGTACAAAGAGAAGTGTAGACATCTGTAATAACTTAAGATATAGCATGCATAATTTGCAGTGTCATTATTTACATCTGAGTGATGACAAACACATACATAGAGAATGTATGAGTGCAGCAGTACAGATAAGATGGCGTATAAAAGACAATAGTATAGTATTTTTGAATAAGATTGAATATAGAGGTAGAAACCGTTCAAGTATAGGAGAAAAATGGGGCGGGGTAGGGACGATGAAATAGAAGTGAGATTAGCCTGGAGTAGAGCAGAATATGTGTCTCAAGCAGGTATTTGCCTTGCATTGGGTAGCATTCTACCTTCACCAATGATGATGCCACAGTACAAACAAAAGATGATTGACTTCAATAATTGGCATAGTTTCTGGTGTCTTTCCAGGGGGATTGAATATTTGTCAGCATGAGAGAACATGGTTAACAAACCAGATTGCTTTGCAAAGGATAGTCTATACCTGCCCCCCCAGGTTTCTGAATACTGGCTAAGACTTTATTCACCCCATGAACCTTTTTTTGGCAATACCAAATTGACAAACCTACAGACATAGCAAATAAAACCCAAAAGAACCTAAAGGTCACTGTTCAATGGTAGGAGCCTTAACAGGAAGCTTCACACCCTATAAGCTCAACTCACTCTGGAGGAATAGGAATATAGACATCTGTGCCATTACTGAAGCATGGTTTAAAGCCACAGAAGGTACTCCAGAAGTAAAAGGCTTCAATGCCCTCCACACATTTAGACCATTAGCCATACAAACAGGGACTAAAGGTGAAGGTGTCTCAATGTACATCATCACCAAGTATATCACTAGGCTGGTTAAATAGGATGATGCCCTGCAGTTCTTCTACATGCAAATAATTATAGATGAAGTCCCTTACCATATCCTAGCAAGCTCAAGGCACTCAACAACCAACCAAATACATCATTCATGGGAGACTTCAACTACTCTTCTATAGACTGGGAAATATACACTGCCTCCAACCTGCAGACACATTTCCTGGACTTTATTAACACAAATAGCTTTGACCAGATAATGCACACTCCAACCAGAAGTTCAAAAATACTGGAAAGGTACTCTCCAATATGGGAGAGCATGGCACACCCCCAAGTGTCAGATCCTCACTAGTGAGATCAGTCCATAGAGTGGTCTCCTTTGAAATAGAAATCATCTTGGTAACCCCAGCAAGCCCTGTAACAGTTAGGAACTATTCCAAGGCAAACTACATCATAGTAAACAACAGTTTGTCAAAATTCAGTGCCCCTCCTAACCCGTAGTTCACAGCAACCAATGCTGGATTGTTCACAGAGACCCTGTAAAACTTTGCAAATGGCTGTATAGAGGTGGCTGTAACTGCTAAAGCAAGCCTAAAACAAACTCAAAAAGCAAACCCCACTAGTGGAATTCTAAACTTAATGGGGTATATAACAAAAAGAAAAAGTTGTTGTTAAAATCAGGGAGAGTAACTCCCATAATAAGACCTTTCTAATTAAACTAAACAAGAAAATAAGTGGACTAATTAAGTCCAGCAAGGCCAGTTATGAGGTCAAGATAGGCTGAAAGGCTAAAGAGAACCACAAGGCCATCTACAGCTATGTCTATAACTTCAAAGGCATTACACAGAAGTATGATGAACAGGTGGTCAATACTGTCACCTTCAATGAGCAGATCGACATAGCAAATCTGCTGGTTGACAAGTTCAGCTCAAACCTCACCTCCCACTTCCTGCCATGAAATACCAACTAGCATACCCCCCCCCCCCCGCTATTAGCAAAGACGCAGGTCCTGGTGGGTTCACTAAAGCCAAAAGCACAGTCTCAACAGACACCAACAATATCCTAGAATGCCTCCTAAATTGCTTGAAGCATGACCTATCCAAACCACTTGAGTCACTTTTCAGCTATTACCTCAAAACTGGTTTTGTGCAATGAGAATGGAGAACTGAAACATTTATTCCACTACACAAGGGTAGACACAACCCTGCCTGACTTTGTTAAGGAAAGGTCATGTGTACTAAACCTGGTAAACTTCCCTGAGAAGGTCACCAAGGCAATGGATGAGAGGACAGTGGTGTGTACCACTTATCTGAACCTGGACAAGGTGTTCAGTACAATACCCCCACTCAGCTATAGTTAATGTCACTCGTCCCTCTTAATACAGATGATAAACAGGCAGGGTAATTTGTTTAGATGCTTTATTACACAGAAACACATTAGAATGGATTGCAGCATCATAAAATATAAATGAACTGATTAACAGACAGACCTGCTTAAATCTCAACAGCTTACTAAAAATGGCAGCCAGGCTCGCACGTGCTCAGTATTTATGCATTTGCACAAGCCCATGGATAGCTTCTTAAAGATATATACACACACATTGATCTACATCCTCTCTCTTAAAAAGATTTCCATTAAAAGAAAATGACATTGCAGTTAGACATGCATTAATACAGACATTAGAAACAAACACAATGTTCATGTCCAAGTTGCAGTGCATCTATAACATGGTTTGGAGATGCAACTGGATCTGGTAACATGACAGTCAGGACTGGGTTTAGCAACAGGGGCAGTCTTTGGTGAACAACTCATATCAGGAACTTTGGGATTCATCACAGGACTGGGAATATTCTCTGGAACTTCTTCTGGAACTGGAACACTGGACAACTCATGCTGCGATAAAGAGTCTTTCAAACAGGCTATGTGCTGTGGTATAGGCTGGGACATTTGGGACATTGTATCAAATATTTCTGATTCCACCTAAACTCCAGTCCTTGTGATTCCACAAAGTATGATCTCGGCTTTGGGCAAATATTCTTCATGACTCCATTCTTATCATAACCTTTGGACGTATGCATCCTTACCACTTCTTCTTGTAATGGAGTGAACTGTTTGCTGATCTCATTGTAATAGGACTTTGGAGTTAAAAGCTTCTTCAACATATTGTTTTTCATTGACCTGTTGTTCTTGACACATGGAACCAATAATTGACTACTGATTGGTAATGTGGTTCTGGTTTGTTTCGACAGAAGTCTCTGGGCAGGTGAACCAAGATGTTTATTACAAGGAATGTTTCTGAGAGTTAAGAGATTCAGGAAAACATCATTATTGTCTCATTTCAACTTTTCTAGTGACTGTTTTGTACTTTGAAGTGCACATTCTGCCAAACAATTTAACTGTGGATACTCTGGGCTACTCATGACATGAGTAAAGTTCCACTCTTCGGCAAATCTTTTGAACTGTTGGCTTGTCAACTGTGTGCCAATGTCAGAAATAACTTTGTGCAGACTGCAAAATGATGCTGCATCTTAGTAATTACAGTACTAGATGCTAGATTGGGAAGTAGGTCAATCTTGAACCAATATGAATAAGACTCTTCTTCTTCTTTTCCCGATTAGGGGTCACCACAGCAGATCACCTGTCCGCTCATGATTGGCAGTAGAGTTTTACGGTGTCGAGTTGCCAGCCCGGCACCCAAACTTCCACGGAAGGCACACACATGCACTCACTCACACCTAGGGCCAATTTAGAGTGTCCAGTCCACCTACAGCATGTCTTTGGGATGTGGGAGGAAACCGGAGCACCCGCAGGAAACCCACGCAACTACAAGGAGGACATGCAAACTCCATACAGAAGGCACCCCAGCCGAGGATCGAACCAGAAAACCTCTTGCTGTGAGGTGAGAACGCTAACTGCTGCACCACTGTGGCTGCCCATAAATAAGAGTCTACTAGCACCAAATAATGTTGACCATTCCACTTCTCATAGCCTGAATTTGCACTTCTGTGGATTGAGCTTAAGATTCACTTGATGTGCTCTTTTCAGAACTTTCTTGAGGTTTCTGTCATGCTCAGCTTCACCAGTACCTCCTACTAGTATATCATCTACTATAATAGCACAAGTATACTCAGAAAAAATTTGTTCCATTGCATGCTGAAAGACTTCACATGCAGAATTTATCCCAAATGGTATTCTCAAAAATCTGTACCTTCCAAATGGCATACTGAAAATGAACTCTTTGCATCTAAGACAAGAAAAAACAGTGGCATTTGGCATAAAAGCACCAACTTCTTTGACTGTGCTCATTGGATGATGAAGTCTTTTTAGTGCTTTGTTTAAATCACATGGATCAATACATATGCTGATATCATCTGAGCTTTTCTTATGAGCTACCACTATGGAAGATACCCATACAATTGCTTCTTCAACTGGACAAATGACACCTTGTCGCGCCATTTTGTCTAGTTCGGCTTTGACTCCGGTCTGCATAGTTATTGAAACTTTCTGGGCTGGCCTGATAACTGGACTGATATCTGGGTCTAACTTCATGGAGTACACAACAGGAAGCTTGCCTAGTCTGTCTACCAAAAGATCAGCATACGTAGAAAAAATAGACTGGGCAAAATTAGAGGAGTGGTCTTTTAAGCTAACTTGCAGGATATCCTTGTTAACTAAAAGTAGTCCCATTTTCAAACTGTCTCTGGGCCCTAATAATGACTGCATGTGCCTCTTGACCACATAAAATAGCAAGTCGTAACTTCTCCCAGCAGAGTAACATGAAAGCACTACTGAGCCTTCAGTCTGAATTTCTTCACCACCATAAGCAATAAGCTTTGCACACTTTGCCAAAGCAAGCCTTTCTCCATCACATACTCTAGCAAATGTTTCAGTAGACATAACATTGCACATTTTGCCTGTATCAGCTTTGAGCTCAATGCATTTGCCATTTATCCTAACAGTACAGAATCCTTCATTCTTGGCCCATAAATCTACTGCATTAACTGTTTCACTAAGCACAGACACACCATCAACATAAAAAGTATGGTCACAGCTTTCTAATAGATCAATTTGTTTCTTGAAATGCTCTCTTTTAATAAAAGAATGTGTGCCTTTTGATTTACAAAACCTTTTGAAATGATTCCATTTATTACATTTGTGGAATTATTGAGCAAAAGCTAAGCATTTTTCCATTTTATATTAATGACTTCCACCACAATTATGACAGCAATGAAACTGGATTGTAGCCCTTGCTTTGAGTTTGCTGAATCACTCTTATGCTTCACCGAGGCTGTGTGAACTTGAACTTGCTAGAAAGCTCTGGGGCTTACCAGTGAGTGCTGCAGGGGCTACAGTTGCTGCCAGGTGCTTGGGCCTGATTCTTTTAACCACTTGCTGTCTACTATCAATGTGAGCTCTAGAAGTAACTGGAAACATGCCTTTCTCATTTGTAAGTATATTTGTGTGCTTTTCTGTTAGATCATAATGCTATATCCTGGTTCTCCAGTTATCTTTTAGACAGATCACAGGCAGTCAAATGGAAGAACTTCATCTCTTCCTTTCCTACCTACCCCAACTGGTGTACCACAGGGATCCATCCTTGGGCCAATGCTTTTTAACATCATCATCAATAACTTTCACACTGCTATTCCTGATGCTAAAATCATTCAATACACAGACGATTCAACCTTAGTCTGCTCTGCCTCAAACCTCTCTGAATTGCTGACTAAAACCCAAACTGCTTTCTCAACAACTGAAAACTGGATGCGCCAAAACCACCTCTCTCTCAATGCAAATAAATCAAAGATTCTACTATTCCCTCCCACAAAGACTCACTCCTACGATAAAAACAACTTCAAAGTCTATAGTCAAACCAACTCACCTATAGAAGTGGTCCTCTCTGCCAAACTACTTGGCATTGCTGTAGATGAACACCTCAAGTTTGATATTCATATTCAACAAAATATTAAGAAAACCCACCAAAAGCTAGGTATGCTGTATAGGAATAATCGCTTTCTCTCCCACTCTACCAGGCAAACTCTGGCCTCGACTTATCTTCTTCCTTCCTTATTATACGGAGCCCCTATCCTAACCAACCTGTCCTCCTCTATCACCTCTAAACTAGAAAACTGCTATAACAAAATCTCTAAATTTGCCTCTAAATCTAAAAAAAAAACACCCATCACTGCCTAACCCTACAATCCTTGAATTGGCTTGAACTCCCAAACTACCTAGACTGTCTCCAACTCACTACTGCACATAGACTCATAGTTCACCCAACAAAATGTCCCACTCTAACTAATGTCTTTCCCCCTTATACACCCAACAGAGCTCTCAGATCTGAAAATCAGAACTAAATTATTATCCATAAACCTAAAAGTCCTGCTGGCCAACTTCTCCTATCTTTCTCACTAGGCAAAAAATGGAATTCCCTTCCCTCCACACTGAGAACCATACCAAACTCAGAAAACTTCAAATCCCAACTATTCAAACACCTGTCCACTAAATGGAAATGTACCTGCCTTCACCCAACCTAATCCAAGGGGGTTCTCACTCTGGTTCCTAAGCTCTACAACTCTCATAGTTATCTTCCTATGAGCCTATCTAAGCTCTCAACAATTTCTATTGCTTCTCTCTAAGCTCTCACCTCCTACAGTTACCCTCACACAGCCCAACCTTGTAAATATTGTAAATAGCATTCTACTGTTGATGTGTGTATGTAAAGTGTATTTACATTTTCTTAAAAGGTTTGTATGTAAACTGTTTCCACACCTAACACATATCTGTTTTCCTCAAATGAAACTGTATGATCCCTACCTTCAAGCTTAATGAATTTGTTAACTATGGATGATATTGAATGCATTTATGAGTAACTATTCCACATAATATTATCTTTAATATTAACTATCAGTTGTATCTAAATTGTATAATGCATCTTGGAGCTTTTTTTCCCCGGGCCTCCACTAAAAATGGGCCAATTCGGCCCAGTGGACTTCCCCAGTAATCACACTGCAAATAAATAAATAAATAAATAAATCATATATCTGATAAATCTGAATGGCCTTATTCAAAGTTAAATCATTGTCATGAAGCAAAATCCTTCTTACTGCATCATCTTTAATACCACACACACGTCTGTCTTTTATCACCTCATCCATTAAATCACTAAATCTACACATTTTAGCCTGGTTTTTGAAATCAGTTATATATGCTGCAAAAGTTTCACCAGGCTGTTGATCCCTTGTGTAAAATAAGTGCCTTTCTATTGTAATATTTGTCTGGGGTTACACGTTTTTCTAAATTTAAGTTTTAAGCACTCAAGGTCCTTCCTTGACTCAGCTGATACAACAATATGATGGTTCCCTCTCCCTGCAAAGATAGCAGGTGCATACACAAATGAATGTTCCCTTTCTATGGCTTTTGACCCAGCTAAATTAAGCAGAATGAATGCCTTTGTACAGTCATCTTTATCAGAAAATGCAGCCTGTATGTAAATATCATACTCTTGCTCACTCTCCAGCTCTTTGCAATATTATTATCAAACACAAGTGTACTTGGTTTTCGAAATCCATCTGCCATGTAAACAAATTATGCACAAACACACTGAAAATATGTCCCTTGTAATTATGTATGAACAAGTTGTGCTGTGAGAGCTCATAATAAGATTCAAATGCACAATAAACTCTTCGAAATACTGTACTTTGCAAAATATGCTCTGAAATGGTTGTATTTTGTGAAATAACTGTTCTGTAATACTGCATAAACATGCAAACACTTCTGATAATGTGGATATCTTTAATTAATATGAAAATACTTGCTTGGTGAAAAATGTGGTCATTTCCTTTTATTTTATTCATTTTATGAAATTCGGACTTTATTTCAAACATTTTCCATAGTAATTTGAATATTTCTGTCAATATCAGACATTTCTATTTATTTAAACATCATTTACAGCATTCTGTATGCTTTGTTTCATATTTTGCAAATAAGAAATAGTCTGAGCAAGTTTTAACATCTGAAATTTTTTTCTGACCATTTTTGCGAATTATACATGCAGTAGGGATGATCCATTCCTCTATATTCCACCAACACTAGCTAGATGCCTCTCGGATTCAAATTCAAGAAACTGGAGCTCTTTTTGGCAACAAGTAATTTTTTGCCATACTACATCTGACACCGTGTCACTCGTCCCTCTTAATACAGATGTCAAACAGGCGGGGTAGTTCATTTAGATGCTTTATTGCATATAAACACATCAGGATGGATAGCAGCATCATAAAATATGAACAAACTGATTAACAGACAGACCTTACAGACATACATACTTATATCCCAACAGCTTACTAAAAATGGCAGTCAGGCTCGCATGTGCTCAGTATTTATACACTTGTGCAAGCCCTTGGATAGCTTTTTTTTATTTTATTTTATTTTTTTATTTTGATAATTCATCAAACATTACACAGATTCAAAAGAAAGAATAAAATATGGGTCTATATTAAAATAGCAAAACCTCACTTACGCAAATATGTAAACGCAGACACATAAATAGCAAACCGTGAAAACACAGAACATCCTGAAGCACGAAATTCAAAATATCGAATTGTCATAGTTGGTCCTTATCCGGTATAGCTCCCTAAAGTAAATGTGCAATAGTTACGGACCTTAGGGTTAGTGTGCGGGTTAAGGTAAGTGCATACATAGTAATACATGCAACTTTTACTTTACTGTTAGAAGTAGGGTTATGTTAAGTGCATGTATAGTAATATAGTTGTGTAGCTGAATGTATACGTAAATTATACTTTTCCCGTAGTTGGGTGTTGTTTGTTTATAGTTAGATACATTTGTGTGTATTGAATGTTTGATTAGGATATGGGATATATGGGTGAAGTGTACATATGGGGAAAGTTGGATTATTTATTTTGTTTGGGTAGGTAGTACGTAGCGGGTGGTATGGTTGGCCAACTATGGCAATTCAATATTTTGAATTTCACACTTCAGGACATTTGGTGTTTTCGTGGTTCGCTATTTATGTGTCGGCATTTAGGTATTCGCATAAGTGAGGTTTTGGTATTTTAATATAGACCTTAAAATATATATACAATTTTACAACGTGTGGTGCAGCGGTAGAGTTGTTGCCTCACAGCAAGAGGTTCTCCCGTTCAATTCTCGGCTTGGGTTGGGAGTGCCTTCTGTGTGGAGTCTGCATGTCCTCCCCGCAGCTGAGTGGGCATTTGAAATACATGCGTTGAATGGGCGTACCTTCGTTGAAGGTTGGGCGTCGGGCTGGCAACTCGATACCATAAAAAACAATTGCCAATCAAAAGTGGACCAGAGTTCCGCTGTGGCGACCCCTAACTGGGAAAAGCCGAAAGACAAATAACAACAACATAATCTCTTAACATTAACTATATACATTAGTGTCTATACAGGCAAAATTATGAATACATTTAAATATATTATAAAGAACAATAAATTATTTCATGAATCTTTGTCCATTTTCTCAAATGTTGCTAAGATTTTCATCCAAGAGTTATAAAGTGATGTAGGTCTGGTAGTTCTGTTCTTCAATGTAGATATTTCCATATGTCCAACTGTTGATGACAAGTTTCTAAATTCCTTAAATGTGGGAGAAGTCGTACTTTTCCAATGGATGGTGATAATTTTGCGTGCTACTGCCATCAATGACCATAGTATCTTGAATTTTTTTTTTGGCACACATTCTGGAATGGGAGAGTTTAATAGAATCATTGATTTTGTTAATTGATAATTATCATTAGAGGCTATTTGGAGAAAATAATTAATATTTTCCCAGTACAAAGTGAGACACTCACATTCATAGAAAATATGATTCCAGTCAGCCCTTATTTTGATTTGACATCTCCAACATTGATCTTCACTAGCAAATATTTTGGTTACTTTATGTGGTGTATAAAAACTTCTGTTTAAATATCTCCAAGTAAATAATTGCCAATATATTGATAATATTGTTTGTTTTGATGATCTTAAAATAATCTTTTTCTCTTCTTTACTTGGAAGGTAGTTATTTATCTGTAAGTAATAATTCCAGTATGTGTCTGGATAATAGATTTTTTTTTCTTAATAAGCTTGTAAATGTTAGATCAGTAGCTTTTTCCTTGATAAGGTTGTGTTATGGTTATAATAAAATAATGAATGAATTTAGAGACATTTTGTCTAACTGTTGTTTGCATTTATTCTGTTTTATTTATAAGATATTGTCTTAGATTTTGCAAGTGTAACCATGAGTCTTTATTTATATTATACTTATTAATTATTTGATCATTTGTTAATAGTTTTTCTTGTTCAACTAGTTGATACCAAGAGTTTATTGAACTTTTCTTTAATGTATTTATTTTTTGTGTTTGAAATGTATCGAGGATAGCAGGTGTAAAGGCTATTGGTAGAGTCAGGAAATTGATATTTGGGACTTCATTTATAAATGTTTTAAATGTTTTTAAGGTAGCATTTATATACTTTAGCATCCAGATTAGGGATGATGGTATGATAGTTAAATAGTCCTGTATATGGATATGATTAAGTTCTATATACATTTGTTCATGTATTTGTTTCCAAATAGGGATGTAGTGAGCATTTAACCATAAGGTTATATTTTTGATAACAGATGATAAAATGTATGTCTCAATGTCTGGTAAGTTAATTCATCCTTCATCCTAATTTGGTAAATGCTATTTAAAGCAATTTTGGGATTATTTGGAAACCATAAGAAGTTTAATATTATTTTGTTAAATATTTAGATGACATATTTATGAGGTGGCAATGGGAAACTTTGTATTATGTATAGTACTTTAGGAAAAATTATTGATTTAATAAGGTATAATATGTCTCCCATTGTAAACATATATGTGTTCCAGTTAGATATCGTTTGTTCTATTTTGTCTGTTTTTTTAATTAAATGCAAGTGAATATGTTAAATATTCAAGTAATTCTATACCTAAATACACTATTTTGTTGTCTTCTGCTATATATTTGGAATATTTTTTGCTTATATAGTTCTTTTTGGCTTTGCATGGTTAAGTGTTTTGTTTTTATTAAAATGTAAGTTAGAGACATTTTGAAATTCTTTTATATCTTTGAATAATGCCTGTAAAGATTTGTTAGTGTCTGCTAGGGTTAACAGTATGTCATCAGCAAAGAGCTGTATTTTAATATTTAATGTTTTGTTGATGTGTATTCCTTTGATGTTATTGTTTGATCTAATTTAATTTGCAAAGGGTTCTATTATTAATGCAAATAGCAGTGGTGATAAAGAACAGCCTTGCTTAGTTCCCTTCTTGATTTGTATAGGTCCTGATCTATATGATCTTGATTTAACATATGCTATAGATTCTTTATATAATGACTGAATGAGGGTATTGAAAGTTATGGGGAAATTATATGTATTTACAACTAATGTTAGAAAATCCCAGTTGACCGAATCAAAAGTCTTGTTAATATCTAGGGATATTAAGTTTAAATCAAAATTTATATGTTTAGCAGAATCTATGAGTGATAACATTATTTTAAGATTATCATAGGTATTTCTTCCCTTAAAAAACCTGTCTGGTCTTCATGGATTAACATGGGAAGAAAGTGCTTGATTCTGTCTGCATATATTGTCATGAACATTTTGTAATCTATATTTAATAATGATATTGGTGTATATGATGAACATTGCTTCTCATCTTTGCCTGTTTTAATTATTGGAGATACCAATGAGTATTTCCAAGAGGGTGGGATATTTATGTCTTGTTTAACTATAGTGCTTTATTTACTTTAAATTTTTTAATTTGTGATTTCAATTCCGTCACTGTATTTGATTTATTTATAGTGTCTGTTTGTACTTTTGTTAACTTAGTAAGAATTATATTTTCAAGGTGATTTTTCATATCTTTGGAAGATATTTCTTAAGAATTATCTGAATTATATTGTTGTTTAAATGCTTCCAGAATACTATTTAAATCTGTTACTTTTTTCTTGGTATTAGGTATATATATTTCTTTAATTTGTTTGGATTTGATTTTTTTTGTTCTGTTTGCTAATTGTTTTTGATGCTTTGGATTAGTAGAATAGGAGTTTAGTTTTATCTTTTCCAAATTAATCAATCTTATGATGTAATATTTCTGCATATTTATTATTAGTTTGTAATAGTTCCTGAGCTGAATCTAACCAAAATAATACGTTCGCATATATAAATGGTTTTGAGCCCCAAATATATATTTCTGAAATGTCCTCTGTTGTGTTCAAATCGAGAAAAGCTATAATTTCTTTTTCATAGACTTCTTTAAGGTCTGTTAATTTTGTTATGTTAGAGGGTATTCTTGTAATGGGATTTGTATCCATATGCTTAAGTTCAAAAAGTAGTACATTATGATCAGATAGTGGACAATTTATTATTTTAACTTTATTTTTGTTATTAAATCATTTTATATATATACATATACATATATATATATATATATATATATATATATATATATATATATATATATATATATAGTGTCTATTCTAGAGTTAGTTTTATGCCTATGAGAATAAAAGCAATAAATTAGTGAGTCTGAGTCAGCAAAGTTATTTATGTCCTTAAAGCTCATTGTTTCTGTGAATTTTGAAAGCAGCTTTGATATAGGTAATTTTCTTCTTGTAGTATTTGAATCAGAGTCTTTATCATTTGTTATACAATTAAAATCTCCTGCTGTTATCAGACTGCCTTTAGCTAAATTAATTATTTCTTCAAAATGATGTTTAACTGTTCCTAGCCCAAGTCCTGGCATCCAATATAAATGTATTAAGGCATAGACTTTTCCATTCAATTCTATAGACACTAGACAAAACATGCCTGATGTATCATGATAGGTATTAATTATTTTGGGAAATATGATTTCATTAAGAATTAAAATGTCTACCCCTCTTTTTTTTGTTTATATTGAGAGCTTGTTAGCACAGTGTAGTTATTAATGCTGTTGTTGGTGTTGTCTTTCATCTTTTCCCGGTTAGGGGTCGCCACAGCAGAACTCCGGTCCGCTAATGATTGGCAGTAGATTTTCACAAACGCCAAGGTGCCAGCTCGATGTTCAACCATGGCACATCCATTTATGCATGTCTTTCGAAAGCCCACCCAACTGCAGGGAGGACATGCAGACTCCACACAGAAGGCACTCCCCACACTCCAGCAGAGAATCGAACAGGAGAACCTCTTGCTGTGAGGCAACAATGCTACCGCTGCACCACTGTGGATGTCCTATTTATATCAATATCTAGCAAGTGAGTCTCTTGTAAGAATACTATTTGTGGTTTGGTAAATTTGTATATTTGAATAAACTCCTCTTATTACTATTATTCAGACCATTTGTATTTATGGATAAGCATTTCATATTTATTTTATGTTTGTTTTGTATAACAGTTTATGGAAATAACTTTGACTCTTGTTATTATTTTATAGAATTGTTTTGATCTCATATTGTTCATATATGTATTAAGTATTTTACCTGTAGACACCAAACCATTATAGAAAAACAAAAGAACTATTAACCTTATTGTTTCAACTCATATAATACATTCCCTATCACTATGGGATAATATACCCCTTTGCCAGGTTAGTAATACTAGCCAAGCAAACCTTCTAACCTTGTGGATAGTGTTTGGATTAGTCTATCTTTAACCTCACAAATAATATAATAATATTACATAGTTTGAAAAAATAATATAATCAGCTAACATATGAATATGTAATGACATATGAAAATATTGTTATTTACATATCTAATTCTTTGTAGCATGTTTAAGATAGTAAATATGTTTTAGGTTTTAAATATAAGTTTGTTTCCATTTTGGGTTGAAAGAATAACATTTCTTCAATACCATGTTGTAATTTATATGACATTCAATGCAATACAGTTTCAATGCAATTTATATACCCCCCAATTATTTAGGTACATTTAATTATCTCAGTTTTGTAATTGTGACAAAACAGTATGATATTGGTAATGATAATGTTTAAAGAACAATTTTAATTCCAACATCAATTGAGTTTTAACCCCCCCCCACAAATTTTTCCTCATCCACAAAACAAGAAAATAATCAATTCTGCAAATTGAATGAATTTCTGTAGTTTACTGATGCAACTCATATTTAGAATTCAATTAAAGCTTAATTTTCCTATTAAGATATTAGTGAGTTTCAGATTAAGTTTATATAGCAATAAATAAAACAGTATCACAGATCAATTTAAACATTAAAGCAATTAAGCTACATCAAAGCAATATTTGTATATAGTTTTCTGTTATAGTTAATATAGGGATATCTCAATAAGAAATTTGTAGTTATATATTTAAGTAAATCAAAAGGTATGAATTTCATCTTTACAATGACATGAGCCAAATGATCAATTAATATCAGCAACACTGAAAGGGCTAGGTTCTTAGAAATAAAATGATAATAAAAATACTAATTCATATATTTTTACTAAAACCTAAGTACTTTGACATATCTATAATATTCATATTATACATCTCAATCATATGAGTCATTAATAATTAGATAGCGTAATATAAGCCTTTGAGTTTTTTGTTTTTTAAATAAATAATACAACTGGTCTAAAGATATTCCTCGATCTAATCACTATGCATCTTTTTACTAAATAAATATCTGTATTAAAAGCCTAACCATAATCAAGGAGGGATGAATTTCAAAACCAAGTTAGGGCAGATACACATCCATTTAACTCGAAAAGGGTGACCTTGTGTGAGTAATATAATACTTTTGAAAGTTTATATGACTTCCTATTGCAACTATGAGATCCACAATTATTAGCCCTGAAACTATGAAAAATAAATAAATTGCAATTACATCAAAAATAATGTAGTTCTTTCATATGTGGTTTTATGTAGGAGCTAGATATAGTAAAAATGTACTTTTCCATTAAAGCCGCACTGTTTCAACATCAGATAAAAACACTGAATTGTGTTTTAATCTTTCACTGTTTGAGGATATGGCACTTCCTCCTCATGTATTTCATTATTGCAATTGCAAGCCTTTTTATTTTCATTTATTTAATGCTAAGAACTGGTAAGAACAGACCATAAAATGACATCTGAAGGCAGTCATTTGAACAATCTCTAATTCCTTATATTCAGGACTTACTGAAATGCAAAGCTTAAGCGACACAATGTGGTGATGGGATTATTACAAATAATCAAAAGAGGTTTTATAAGCCTAAAATATTGACAAACAATTGTAAATGAAAAAATGTTGGTAACTATATCAACAAAGTGGTGATAGCAGTGAAACAATAAAATAATTCACATCACCGTGTAATATTTAACTGTTTATTCCCCTGGCACCCTGCTTGCTGCCTTCCGATCAGGCTGATGCACATTTACCTAGCTCTGTAAGTACAGGAAGTTCATCTTTACTCAACAATGACAAGCTTCTAATGTCAGTGCAAATGAAGCACAAAACAGGACACTACTCATCAGGCACTAATCACCTGCACAAACAAGGTCTAGAAGAAGTAGTAAGAAACAGGAAACACAGCCAGATCTCATCCTGTATATATAAGTTTGTTTCCATTTTGGGTTGAAAGAATAACATTTCTTCAATACCATGTTGTAATTTATATGACATTCAATGCAATACAGTTTCAATGCAATTTATATACCCCCCAATTATTTAGGTACATTTAATTATCTCAGTTTTGTAATTGTGACAAAACAGTATGATATTGGTAATGATAAT
Source organism: Protopterus annectens (assembly GCF_019279795.1). NCBI lineage: Eukaryota > Metazoa > Chordata > Ceratodontiformes > Protopteridae > Protopterus > Protopterus annectens. Next base: position 371,560,852 of record NC_056727.1, on the reverse strand, counting down.
GTTTAAAGAACAATTTTAATTCCAACATCAATTGAGTTTTAACTCTCCCCCCCACAAATTTTTCCTCATCCACAAAACAAGAAAATAATCAATTCTGCAAATTGAATGAATTTCTGTAGTTTACTGATGCAACTCATATTTAGAATTCAATTAAAGCTTAAGTTTCCTATTCAGATATTAGTGAGTTTCAGATTAAGTCTATATAGCAATAAATCAAACAGTATCACAGATCAATTTAAACATTAAATCAATTAAGCTACATCAAAGCAATATTTGTATATAGTTTTCTGTTATAGTTAATATAGGGATATCTCAATAAGAAATTTGTAGTTATATATTTAAGTAAATCAAAAGGTATGAATTTCATCTTTACAATGACATGAGCCAAATGATCAATTAATATCAGCAACACTGAAAGGGCTAGGTTCTTAGAAATAAAATGATAATAAAAATACTAATTCATATATTTTTACTAAAATCTAAGTACTTTGACATACCTATAATATTCATATTATACATCTCAATCATATGAGTCATTAATAATTAGATAGCGTAATATAAGCCTTTGAGTTTTTTGTTTTTTAAATAAATAATACAACTGGTCTAAAGATATTCCTCGATCTAATCACTATGCATCTTTTTACTAAATAAATATCTGTATTAAAAGCCTAACCATAATCAAGGAGGGATGAATTTCAAAACCAAGTTAGGGCAGATACACATCCATTTAACTCGAAAAGGGTGACCTTGTGTGAGTAATATAATACTTTTGAAAGTTTATATGACTTCCTATTGCAACTATGAGATCCACAATTATTAGCCCTGAAACTATGAAAAATAAATAAATTGCAATTACATCAAAAATAATGTAGTTCTTTCATATGTGGTTTTATGTAGGAGCTAGATATAGTAAAAATGTACTTTTCCATTAAAGCCGCACTGTTTCAACATCAGATAAAAACACTGAATTGTGTTTTAATCTTTCACTGTTTGAGGATATTGCACTTCCTCCTCATGTATGTCATTATTGCAATTGCAAGCCTTTTTATTTTCATTTATTTAATGGTAAGAACTGGTAAGAACAGACCATAAAATGACATCTGAAGGCAGTCATTTAAACAATCTCTAATTCCTTATATTCAGGACTTACTGAAATGCAAAGCTTAAGCGACACAATGTGGTGATGGGATTATTACAAATAATCAAAAGAGGTTTTATAAGCCTAAAATATTGACAAACAATTGTAAATGAAAAACATTTTGGTAACTATATCAACAAAGTGGTGATAGCAGTGAAACAATAAAATAATTCACATCACCGTGTAATATTTAACTGTTTATTCCCCTGGCACCCTGCTTGCTGCCTTCCGATCAGGCTGATGCACATTTACCTAGCTCTGTAAATACAGGAAGTTCATCTTTACTCAACAATGACAAGCTTCTAATGTCAGTGCAAATGAAGCGCAAAACAGGACACTGCTCATCAGGCACTAATCACCTGCACAAACAGGGTCTAGAAGAAGTAGTAAGAAACAAGAAACACAGCCAGATCCCATCCTGTATATATAAACTGACAAAATGCCGGCAAATCTGCATAGCATGCACTGACAGGGGCAAATGTCACATTGTCACGCTCACCACTCAGCCTTCACCTGAAGCAATGCTCCAGGATCTCAAAATGTTACTGTGCATATACCTTAAACAAAGGTGATACCATTCCCAATCATTGCCACCCATTAAAGAAGCTATCTTTTAAGTACTGATTTCCTCCACTCTTGCATGTAGGAAATAAAAATTATGAATTCATTTTTAATAAGTGTCCCAAGTTCCATCTCACTTACTCAGCTAACAGACATTACAGAAATGGACACATTTGCTATTTCTTTAAGAAGCAATGTAATATATGTCCTTAACAAAGAACATAACTTGCATCTAGTGTTACAACTGCTTAATCAGGGCAGATCTAAATAATAATTATAATAGAGAAATAATAGCATGCATTAAAAATATCTATTCTGGTAGCATCACATGAAAATGAAGTTTAGTGCTGGAAGGAAGTTATCTGGAGAGCTATAGTTTTGGGCTGTAATACAATTGGAGAAAAAGGGACAGTATGATTAGTATTATAATATTGTCTTTGATGGGAATCTATAGAGGAAAGCACAGTTTAAAAAGATGCATTTTTAATTTAGCAGTCAGTAGGCAACAGTAACGTGTGACAGCTCACTTATATGTTCAGACACTAGACATTACTGCTCACACGCTTTTGTTAATTTACTGACCACTAGAACTATACAGCAAGCACAGCTACTATTATCTGTTAGAGTTGGGTGGCTGGAAAGCTCATCAATCGATGCAGAATTAGAGACTGCATGTGCAGTGAGTTATCCTGAGTTGTGATTTAAACAGAGAGTGCACAATAAATATAGGCTATGACAGCCAGAAGTAAAATTTACATAAAGACACCAGTTTATATACCTCTAAAATCGGATGCAGCAAAGCATGTAGAGATGCCAGTCAATAAAAAACTCTTACTGTTAAAATAACAATGATAAAGCAGGTACAATTAGGGATAAATGTTCGTGTAGAGCACCCTCTCATCATTTTGACTGGAAAAGGGAACAAGCATAAATTCACCAATATACAATAACAACCACATGTACAAGCAGACTGTGTATATTGTTATGATAAAACCCATATATATCATATCAGAATAAATAAACATTGTTTACAATTTCAATTGTAACATAATAAGGGTTCAACGGGAAAGCATCATGAGGGACTTTTATTATTCATTGCTTGTGCTTACAGAGTTGTTGCTTTAAGAAGCTAGCTCATTTTTATAGTTTGCGTCTCTGCTTCATGATGAAATTATTACATTCATTTACAGGATGATAAACGTAAGCAAAGAGATGTCGCATATTGGATTTACTGTCTGTAGAGCTAATAGAGCATTATAACTAATATAAATGGCTCGAGGACCTGGCGGGAAGGATAGTACAAATTTTTCCCCTCTTTAATCAAGGTAAGGTTTGCGTGAGCTTAATAAACTGTTTGTAATTTAAAAGATAACAGTTGTAATTGCTCTTATGACAATTCTGAGAGAAAAAAGGAAAGTAAAGCATAACAGTAACATATATATTTATGTACTTGTTCCAATAAATAATTTCTTTTCCCCCTTCACAAATTTTTAATTATCTTTACTTAGAAGGGCTTATTATAGTAGATTCTAATAATATTTTAGATTTGTTAAACTATCTTATCAATAAATATTAAAAACTAATATATCTGTGACAATGTTCTTATGGCATCTTTAGAACAGTAGTGAATGCAAATATTTATGAGTTGTTGCTATAAAATCAAATTAATTAAGAACACCCATTTCCTGAGATTAAATATTTACTTTGAAACTGCATCTAGTAACAAAACTTTAAACATTTTTACAGTTCACTTAATCTATTAAATCATAAATAAATCAATAGGAGTCTATAGAAAAACATTCCTATTTGTTAATATTCTAGATGCGTTATATATGTATGTTTTATCTGAAAAGTATAGAAAAACGTAATAGGAAATAACTGTAAAGGTGTACCTGTTTTAAGCTGGGTTTTTTTTGTTTGTTTTTTTGATACTTCTAAAGTCCTGTGTACATTTCAACAGCATGTAAAAACATTTATATTTATTTGTCCTTCAGTTTTTTTCTTTTGTTCAACAGTCTTCCAATTGCTTACTTCTGCATTTCTTTTTGGTGTACTGTTTGTCCATTCCATAGATTCCTCTTATGTTAGTATGTTGTTATTTGACAGATATTATATTGCTGAATAAACTGTTTCAAAGATTTTTATTCCTTCTTGGAGACAAATTTTCAATCTTGCTGGAAACAAAAGATGGGTTTTTAGTTGCCTCTTCTTTAGGATTTTTATTATTGGTAGGTATTCTTTTCTCTTAGAAACCACTTTCACTGAATAGGCATTGTCATATCTGATTTGAGCATCTTTATATTTTAAGTGTGAGTTTGCCAGGCATTTCTCAGAATAAGATCTTTGTTCTGAGTAGAAAAAATTCTCACAATTATGGATCTTGGTTTATTTTTGTTTGAAGAGGTATTTCCAGAGGCAGTTAATGACCCATGTGCACGTTCTATGCCGTATGAATGGCCTTCAGGCAATTTCACTATATCTGGTATCCAGGTGGTGAGAACATTTATAATACTGTCTCCTGTTTTTTTCCGGTAAACCATACATCCGGATGTTGTTCCTTCTTATTCGATTTTCCATATCAAGTTTTTCTATTAGGTGTATTTTGTTGTAATAAAAATTCTGTTTGATGTTCCTCTGTTAGTAGTCTTGAATCAGTGTCATTTAATGACTGTTCTATAAGGGAAATTTGCACTTTTTGTTGAGTAAACATTTCCTGAAGTTGTTCATGTTGTTGTGAGCATTTTTCCTTAAAAGTATCTATTTTGTTGTCCATCTTGTCAATTTTGATTGTGAGTTCCTGTATATTAGAAATAAGGGAGTGCAGTTCCTTTTTGATGGTAAAGTCCTGAGCTGAGTTCTTAAGGTGACTCATGATGTATAGCTGATTGTAATGTTGTCCTTCCAGTAGTTAATTTGACAGGATTTATTAAAAAGCAGTCAATGAAATTTCTTCTGTAGATGCTCCAAGGTAATAGAAAATAGATAGTAATAGAAATTTCCTCAAATTGTTCCTTATTTTATAAAATTCCTGTCAGGAATAGTAATGAGGTAAGAGAGCTGAGAGAAAGTGCTGTTACCAGATCAGCATCTTGGCCATGCCCCCCTTGGATAGCTTCTTAAAGATACACACACACACACACACACACACACACACACACACACACACACACACACACACACACACACTGATTTACAGTTGACAAACTGGACATATACCTCTACACAACTCAATGGATTAAAAGCTGGCTCACAGACAGGACCCTGGAAGTCAGGATTGATGAGACAACCTCCACTAAGAGCCTTTTTGGCATCTATCTCCCAGAGGTAAAAGCTAATGTCAAGGGCCTTTGGCTGACCAAGTTCACAGATGACTGCAAATTGGGAGCTATCAGAGATTTTCCCCATGACACAAACATCTTACAAGGGAGTCTAACACAGACAAATGACTGCAGCCAAAGTCACAGATTAAACTTAATGCCAAGAAATGCATTATAGTGCCTTAGTCAGAGATCTGGTAATGTATCTAGACAGTAATCTGCCCTTTGACCAACATGTGGCCAAGGCAGTTAAGAAAATTATTTTAAGTTGCCCATCTTATGGGTAAGGACATGGTGTTTAGGCCCAATAAAGTCATAATGCCACTTTATTCAGTCCTTATCAGACCCATCATTGAGTGCAATCCCCCTTCAGCATCTATCTGACCAGACATATGCAATTAGTTGGAATGCCTTCAAAAGATTCTGGCCAAGAAAATTCAGGGTATAAATACATTGATCTACACAAATTGCCTTAAAGCCCTATCACTATACTCAGTCTCCTATAGGTTACTGAGAGGTATTCTATGCTTGGCATACAAAGCGTCCTCAGATCCAGCTCTGATGGACCTTTTGCATAACTGCAAAACAAACAGCATCAGAACCACTTGATCCAAGGATTTAAATCTTGCTTGCAACATAAACAGAACATGCTGATGAGACAGATATGTATCTCATATGATCACCATGTTCTGGAACAGGCTCCCTATCCATCTGAAACAGAATCTATTCTTAACCCAATTTAAATGTACTCTTGAACAATGGAAAATAAATCAGAAATTTACCCTGGGTCTGGCCCCCATGTCTCTGATAGACGGAAGCAGACAATATTTATGTCCAAATTAATACCCCCCACATAACCTTTAGAAACTTTCTAATGAACACAGCCCCTCCTAATATATGCCCATGATATATAGGTACATGATTCCATTGGGTTGCACAGCTAGGCTTGTGAATGCCATTGTGGTTGTTAGTATAGTATATACCTATGAACCTATCATACTAAGGCAATTTGGTTGGCAATTTTATCTAATTTTCTTGAGTTTCCCCATAAATTATTTGCACTAACAATATAAGATGCAATAAGCAATTATACATTAGTTTGAGATGCCAGGCCCCCTTATGATAACCAGGAGGAAATTAAGGACACCCACAGAAAAAGAAGGGCTTGATCTTCTTGGCCTGTGAAAGGAGCAGGTTTATGGCAACAGTTGCATGCTGAATTGAAATTGCACCCTACCTGGGTCTAGATAGAAGCAAGGGTTATCAAAAGGCTCTATAAAATTATTCAGAATAAGGAATTCTCCAAAATCTGGGATGCAGAAAGCTTTTCTACTTCTTCTTCCATTTGGGGTCACCACAGTGGAACAATGGTCTGCAGAATGATTGGCACAGGAGATTTATGGTTGAGGTGCCAGCCTAGCACCCATCCTTCTACACCTAGGGTCAACCTTCTACAGAAGACACACACACACACACACACACACACACAGACACACACACACACACACAGACACACACACCTAGGGTCAATTTAGAGTGTCCAGTTCACCTGCAGCATGTCTTTGGGATGTGGGAGGAAACCAGAGCACCCTAAGGAAACCCATGCGACCACAGGGAGGACATGCAGACTCTACACAGAAGGCATTCCAGCTGAGAATTGAACCAGAGAACCTCTTACTGTAAGGTGGCAACACTAATCGCTGCATCAACTAGGCCACCCTAGGATGCAGGAAGCTTTTAAATATCATTAACTAAACTGAAGATCTTCTAAACAGGAAAAGAGGTAATCCTAGGCCTGCTGGAATACATTTGACATAATGACACAGTCAGAATAAAGGGTAATATTGCCTTGCCTAGACTTGATAAGACAATACTTTGTGCATGGTGGTGGTGAGGGGTCAGGAATTTGAATACGTGTGCATATTTTCCTGATTCTGCTACAAATAATTGCAGCAAAATTACCATGGCAGTAGTGTACTCAGTTATATTGACTGGTAGGGAATTTTATAAAGCTTTCAGTGGTGGCTACCAAGTTATAGACCAGACCCAAAGGCAAATTATTTCTGAGAATGAAGACAGAAATGAGAGGACACTACATTCAAATCATTGCATTAACATGTATGGTACAATCATTGTATCACTTAAACAACACTATTAATAAAATGTGAAGGATATCTGGGGCAAAATATCTCTGAACAGGCTTGGGATAATATCTTAATAAGATGGAACTGGTATGAAATTCCTCCAGCTTTAGCTTTTACCCTTTACAAAACCATCCAAAACTGGCAACATTCACCGGGTGGACTAGGCCACAGGGTTCAGAGTCATAATATACTTGCTTAAGATGTGTCCAGAACTAAACTGTCTACTTTCAATGATTTAGGAATGCCATCCCATTCAACAACTACAGCATAACATTTATGATCCTGTGGCATGAGCCACTAGGGTACTTCTACCTGTCTTAAATTGGGTAGAATTTTGCTTAATAGTAAATACTTCTTTATTCAGTAAAGTATCTCATAAAACTTACCGTCTGGCTAAGACAAAGAGGCAGTGATCCTGGATTCATTCTCAGGTTTCAAGAGAATTTACTGGACAACTGGGCTCAGAAATTTTATATTCATCTCCAGGGTAACAGATTATGGGATTTACTATGAGTAGTCCTTTGTCATTTAATTGACATATGCTTAATATAAACCAAAACATCTACATTTTCGGGTGGTCACATTTCAGTGCAGTCACAATATCAATCAAAAACAAACCAAAACCAAAAAATAGCCAATATCCAAAGCCACAGGACCCAAATCTCTCAATGATGTAGTCGTCAATCAGTTAGAAAGAACAGCAGCTTTATTAACACAATCAAAACCACACAAAAAATAGTCCAAGCGCTTTCGCTCGGTTATTACCGAGCTTCTTCAGAGTAACAAATATTTTATGATGCCATTAAGCCATGTTAAATACTGATTACAAAGTCACATGACATACCCACCTCCCTCCAATGTTCCACCCCTAATCAGTTTTAAAAATATACCACATATTAAATACCATACAATGTATTGTAACTTCCAAATCTAAAACTAAACTTAAAAATGCAAAATGAAACATATTCAAAAAATATATAAATAAAAACAAAGTCTCCATCTCTGTGTCATTTCCAAATTAAAATTTAATATGTGCTAAAATAACTACCTAACCACAACCCCAAAATTAAAAATGTTTCTTGTGATATTATTGAATAAATGTCCTTACAACCATGCCTTCCTTAATTTGAGCACACTACTGATGTTCAAAGCATCATTAAGTCTGCCTGCATCTAACCTTAGCTGCCAAAATAATTCCCGGTACTCCAATTTGGCTTCCCAATTACCCCCTCGTGGATCCGGTGTCACTTGTTCTAAAATAGTGAACTTAAGTTCCATTTTTTTACATACTTGAGAATGCTTAAAAAAAACATTATTTTATTTTCCTTTGCTAATATCATATTGATGTTCATATACTCTTTTTCTAAAATGTCTTTCGGTCTTGCCTACATAAAACTGTGGCAATATAAACAAACCCCCAAGTAAACAACTCCTTTGGTTCCACAATTGAAATATTTATTGAACCTATATCTAAATTTTCTAGAGGGGATAAAAATAGCCTCCTGGTTCAGCATGTAAGCACATTGATTGCATGAACCACACCTATAGGTACCCATCTTCATTCTAGTGGGTCTATTATTAGCAGCCTTGCGTTTCTCAGAGTTCCTTTAAATTAGTTCCCCTTTTCCTAACGAAACCTGGTACCAGTGGAATAAATTGTTTTATCTCATCGTTTACCGATAGTATAGGCCAAAGGCCAAAGGCATTATGGATAAGGATTTTAATTTTGGAGCTTGGACAGAAAAACAATTTTATTTCCAACAAGGTACTGTAAACTCCATCTTTAATAAGAATATTGAAAGCAACTTTAACCACTTTAGGGACAAGCTTTATGCATTTAAAAGTAATCAGTTAGAAATAGACTACTTAAACAAATGCATACAGGTCAATAGAGTCCCTAAAGGTCTGTGTTTATTTAAATTTGCTAACTGTGTACATCCAGGGTCTGATTTGTATGACAAATTATGTGACATTTTCAACAACGCTGGGATAGAAATGCTAAAATTAATGACTGTAGAATATCAAACTAAAGCTGAACTTTTATTGAAAGAATTAACTGTCCTTAACCAAAGTGTTATTAATGATGTGAATTTTGGTAGCGTTAAAAGAAATTATGATAACGTTTTTCATGAGGTTGACCAACATTGTTTGAAGTTCCTAAACAGAAAGATTAGAAAACTTGATAGGGACGTACATGAATACCAGGAGGGTTTAGCTTACCCCATTTACAGAAATGGTGGATGGAAAAATAATAATGAGACAGTTTTTATGGAAGGGGAGAATGTTTTGGAACACAATAGTAAAGTAGTTAGAGTTGACAATGAACCACTCAGAAGAAGCGAAAAAATTGCTGAAAGGGGTAGGAAACAGTCTTACCAGGATTTCCAACATCCTCCCAACAGAGGAGTGAGAGGGATGAGACGCCAGAACCAAGGGTGGAATTACCCGCAGAAATAGAACTACTTGGTTTGGTTCCACCACTGGTGACAGAAGAGGCCCTGACTAAGCAAGTGATTTACAGAAAAGCTAATTTTACAATTTTTAATTTTACTGATTTAGTGCTTACTGTTGAATATTTTGCTTTATTTTCAAAAGGTTTTCATTTTGTTCCATCTGGCCCCTCTAATATAACCAACACTTTAATAGATTTTAAGTTGTTTATTAGACAGCTGAACCTTTCGATATTTTTTAAAGGTCAACTTAACATGAACTCGGGTTTAACTAGACCTAGCACTTTTAACCCCCCCCCCCACACACACCCGTACCTTAAGATTTTTGAGGAAATGGTAGAGAAGGAAATTAGAAGAACTGTTAAGAGGAATAAAGGCACACACCCTCTGAATCTTAGCATGGAAGAATTTCAGTTAATTGAGATCCTAAAGCAGGAAAAATGTCGGGTGATGAACCGGACAAGGGAGGGGGTGTGGTGTTGATGCACCATTTAGACTACAATTTTAGTTTACAGGGAATGTTGCAAAATGTAGAACAGTATGAATTGGTGTCCTTAAATGAAATTAATTAGCCTATTCAAAAATTAGTTATTATTTATATGACCATCTCCTGCAAGGTACGATTAATGAGCAACTATATAACTATTTTCATGTTGCAAAACCAAAAGTGCCGATAATATTTGGTATTCTGAAGACCCACAAAGGTTTGGACCCCCTCAGATTTAGGCCTATTGTTTCTGGGGCAGGGAGTATCACACAGCCTCTAGCCAAATTTATAGATCATGTGTCCAAAAGAGTTTTAGCTCCGATTACACATATTTGTAAAGACTCCTGGCACTTTTTAAAAGTCATTAATTGGCAGATGTACAGTCTCGATCTCTTTATGGTTACTATTGATATTATTGATTTGTTTCCGAGTATTCCTGGCATGGTAGGATTAGAATGGTTTAGACAAGTGCTCACAGCTGATGCCACGTTGGGTAGCAATGTTATTAATTTGGTGGTGGAATTAATGGACATAGTGTTAGAAAACAATTTTATTTATTTTAATGGAGAGTTTTACCGCCAAAGGAAAGGTGTGGCGATGGGAGCGTGTTGTGCTTCATTTTACGCCAACTGTGTATTGTATTATTGGGAGCAAAAATTTGTTCTCAACACACCATGGAAGGAGCTCATAATACACTATACCAGATATCTGGATGATATCTGTTTATTATGGAAGGGATCCATCCAAGACTTGGAAAGGTTTTTAGATTACATCAATGGAAGCACTGATTTTCTAAGATTTACTTATAACATTGATCAGGATACTTTACATTATATGGATGTCACACTAATTAAAGATTATGAAAATGCTTGTTTCCAATCTAAACTTTTCAGAAAAAACACTTTTTCTAACGCATACCTTCATTTTAACAGTGGACACCCTTTCTATCAAAAGGATAGTTAAGGGCCAGATGATTAGGGCATCAAGAATGTGCAGCACTTTGGACACTTTTTTGGAAGAGGTCAACACTCTTTGTGACTTATTCAAAGAGAAAGGATATCAGTCAACCTGATTGAGGAGTTGACCAAGGAAGTTATGGAAAAAAGAGATTCTAAATATTACCCTTTGTTTTGGACTGGGTTAGCCGGTGTAGAACAGGTAACAGACAGTAATAGTACCAAATTTAAGAGCAGTTTTGTACATACATATTCCTCTAACTCTCAAATAATAGAACAGGCTATTTTAAAACATTGGCCTATACTATCAGTAAATGATGAGATAAAACAATTTATTCCACTGGTACCAGGTTCCGTTAAGAAAAGGTGAACTAATTTAAAGGAACTCTTTGAGAAAGGCAAGGCTGCTAATAATAGACCCACTAGAATGAAGATGGGTACCTATAGGTGTGGTTCATGCAATCAATGTGCTTACATGCTGAACCAGGAGGCTATTTTTATCTCCTCTAGAAAATTTAGATATAGGTTCAATAAATATTTCAATTGTGGAACCAAAGGAGTTGTTTACTTGGGGGTTTGCTTATATGTGGGCAAGACCGAAAGGCATTTTAGAAAAAGAGTATATGAACATCAATATGATATTAGCAAAGGAAAAGAAAATAATGCCTTTTTTAAGCATTCCCAAGTATTTAAAAAAATGGAACTTAAGTTCACTATTTTAGAACACGTGACACTGGATCCACGAGGGGGTAATTGGGAAGCCAAATTGGAGTACCGGGAATTATTTTGGCAGGTAAGGTTAGACGCAGGCAGACCGCCTGGACTTAATGATGCTTTGAACATCAGTAGTGTGCTCAAATTAAGGAAGGCATGGTTGTAAGGACATTTATTCAATAATAATAACATCACAAGAAACATTTTTAATTTTGGGGTTGTGGTTAGGCAGTTATTTTAGTACATATTAAATTTTAATTTGGAAATGACACAGATATGGAGACTTATTTTTATTTATATATTTTTTGAATATGTTTCATTTTGCATTTTTAAATTTAGTTTTAGATTTGAAAGTTACAATACATTGTATGGTATTTAATATGTGGTATATTTTTAAAACTGATTAGGGGTGGAACATTGGAGGGAGGTGGGTATGTCATGTGACCTTGTAATCAGTATTTAACATGGCTTAATGGCATCATAAAATATTTGTTACTCTGAAGAAGCTCGGTAATAACCGAGCGAAAGTGCTTGGACTATTTTTTGTGTGGTTTTGATTGTGCTAATAAAGCTGCTGTTCTTTCTAACTGATTGACGACTACATCATTGAGCCATTTCAATGCAGTCACACTCTGGAAGCCACAAAGCAAATAAAGCAATTGCTCTTTTCCCCCTGCATTCCCTGGGGTGGGAGCAAGGTCCCCACATGCCCAGAATTGTAAGGTTGCACAAACTCAGGGAAAAGACAGACAGAAACTGGAAAACAAAAGTGAAATTCACCTTTGCCCTTCTGCAACTGCACAATATAGTCAATGTATGATCTAGGCAACCATGATGCAGAAAACCATTAACTAAAGGAAACTTGAAATCTTCCAGGATAAACATTCCAAAACTCTCTCTTCAGGGCTGTGATAAATAGTAGGTTCTCCAAATTATAGATGTTTGGTGGGGAGTTGATATCATGATGCATGACTACTGATGTATCTGCTACTTTCATGGTTTAAATTTCACAATATAATATGAACATATCTGTTGTTGCAAATGTTTTTGTTTTCCTTTGCAGAGCTGGGTTACGTTACTCTGTTTGTGGCCAACAATATTTTCTAAATTCTAAAATATTTTACTAGTACTGATTTTACTGCAAGAGCAAATTATAAATACACACTAAAAATGTAAAATCAAAAGAGTTACAAAATAAGTCAATTATTGTGCACATTTTTATTTATTTTACTATTCTCCCCTTCCTGACCCTGCACATTGTAAGTCTGTTCACCCCCTTGCTTCACCTCCTTGCTCGACTGTGGATCCCCTCGTTGGTCTTAACTAGGTTCCCTAGAGATGTCCCTTCACTTGGTAGACCTCCTGACTCCTTTGGAAGTTAGCCTCAGTTAAAACTCACTATCAGGCCTGGGAAATGAGAGATCTAATGGATAATCGCGGCACAGTGGTGCAGCGGTTAATGCTGTCGCCTCACAGCAAGAGGTTCTTCGGTTCGATTCTCAGCTGGGGTGTCTTCTGTGTGGAGTTTGCATGTTCTCCCTGCATTCGCATGGGTTTCCCCCAGGTACTCCGGTTTCCTCCCACATTCTAGACATGCTTCTGGAGCATTTCTCCCCGGGCCTCCACTGAAAACAGGATCTGTGGAACCTAGTCGGACTTTCCCGGTCAACAAATGTTAAATAAATAAATAAATAAATAATAGTGGGAGTGGAGCCTTGTCATTTGCATTAGTTATTGGTGCCATTAATGCAGTGGTCAGAGGTTGTTGTTGCTGCCCCCTGTGTAACCTTAACATAGTCCAAGAAGTTTCTATTCTCCACCAGAGGTCCCACCCAGTAGTAGAACTGGCCATTTGTCTCTTCATCCTTCATAATTTAGTAAGATATGAGCAGTTGATCAGAACCAAGTGCCTGCTGAAATCAAGAACTAAACCCCAAGGTTCATTCCAAAACAAATTAAAAGAGCAGCTGTTTAATACCAGCAAATGTTTATACTTTTAAGATGAGGATTAGTTTAGTACTTTATTTCTTAATTCCTTTCTTATGTCAAATATTTGCAGACTGCTAACTTTAATTTGCAAATATGTCAAACATTCTATTCTGGGGTTCTAATTGTTTTGTATAAGCTTTATGTGTGGTTTGTTATAGCAATAACCCACGGCTGGGTGTGGGTAATGCTGGATATGCCCACGGTTGGTGTGCCTTGGTCATGAGAGTGAGGCCCAAGTGACCAAACAAAGCCAACTGTGGGTAAATCAGCATTAACCACACACAGCCGTGGGTTATTTCTATTAAACAATGACATTATTTAAGAAGAAAAAAAAACTTACTTTTCTTAAATTATGTCATTGTATAATGGCACCGTGGTGTTCTTCCACTTTAATTTTATGTCTTGGGGTTGTTTGATGCACTGCACATGCATATGGGACTTACATTCCAATGCTTACACAGTACACAGATAGTTTGGTTTGGAAACAAATGCAGATGGGGAAGGTGTTTGTAAGCTACTGTGTCAGCCTTAATGTTCTGCATACAGGAAGAATTAGGTACATTTTTTTAATTTCTTTTCTTTTTTTTTTTTAATGTACCTGTTCTTGATTGCAGAACATAGTGGCTGACTTAGTAACTTATGAATACCTTCTAGATCTACAAAGTTGTTTGTTGTCTGGAAGCATACGTCTCAACCTTTAAGACCATGGAATCTGGGCAAAGCCATAGATAATGGGGGGATAAATGTCCAAAAGTTGGGAAAGTTTTTAAGTATTGCTGTTACAAATTAAGAAAATTGACAGAACAACAGGTTTTGCATTAGCATTAATTTCTTGAAGGGTATGAAGTCTGAAACTCAATTTTCTGTCATTATTTTCTGACTTTAATCTTTAATGATTTGCCAAACACACACACACACACACACACACACACACACACACACACACACACACACACACACACACACACACACACACACACACACACTTGAATGAGAAACAGATTAAAAATCTGAAGCAAAAATCTGGGCATTCTGTGAAAATATGTACAGTAGAGAGTTATGACTGGAAATTTTATATGCCGATAAAGTCTGGCCACTCAATGATACTTAAGCGGCTGGACTTTTACTGTTGGTATATTCTTGATTTACAATGGATATGCTGGTTGGGCTGACCAATCAGTATGCTCATTTTTGAATGTTAATGGTCAGTTGTATAATATGTTATACTTTATTTATGTATACTTTAATGCACTATAGTGTTCGGATCAGGGCTGAAAAGGTTTACTCGACTAGTTCTCTTATTTGGTTACTAATCAAACAAACAAACAAACAACAGCCTAGCCTGTTCCCAAACACAGGCCAAGAGCAGACCAGGCAGATGTTCGACCTCTTTGCCAGCAGGCTGGCAATATCTTTTGTTTTTATTTATACACACAAGCATTATCCAGTGCTGTGGAGTTTTATGCAAATTCTACAGCATTGAGTTGTATCTGATTCCAGTAGCAGCTCCATCAACAGCTGCCACCTTCCACTGAGTTGACTAGAGAGTAGCTAATGGAAATAGATCATCAAGCCTTTCTTCTCTATCATGAGTACTCATAACCCCCACTCCCACCCACACACACACAGTGCACACACAAACCTATGGACCATTTAGGGTCACCAACCCACTTGATGCATGTCTTTAGAATGTGGAAGTAATCCAGAGTGCCCCTCTCAAACAACAACAAAAAAAAGAAATAGAGGGAGGATATGGAGACTCTGCACAGAAGGTGCCCTATCTGACAAGTTTGTTTGTGTCTTTCGGCTTTTCCCGGTTAGGGGTCACCACAGCGGAACTCCGGTCCGCTAATGATTGGGACTAGAGTTTTACGTACTGGCTTGCCGGGCCTAACGCACAACCTTCAACGAAGGAACTCCCGTTCATGCATGTCGCCACACAGAAGATGCTCTAACTGAGAATCAAACGGGCAACGTCTAACTGTGAGGCGACAACGCTACCGCAGCACCACCATCTGACAAGTAAACAAACTAAATAGAGAACCTCACAGCAAGAGGGTCTCTAGTTTACTCAATAAGCATTATTGTTGTTTCTTTCTCCAAGATACACCTGCTTAATTAGTATCTGTCTGTCATCAAAAATAAGAAAACGTGTGTGTGTGTGTGTGTGTGTGTGTGTGTGTGTGTGTGTGTGTGTGTGTGTGTGTGTGTGTGAGATTTGCAGAAACTATTAATTTAATAATGTGTTTGGTGTTTGAGTGGCACAACAGTGCAGCAATTAGAATTTCTGCCTAGAACCTTTTGATTTCCCAAGCTGATCCTTGGGTTGGTTTCTACTTGTTGAAAACCCAAATAGACATGGCGACAGCATGTGTAATATCGTACATGTCAGTCATAGCAAAGATGAGGTTTGTCATATCACAGTTCTGTAGTCATGACATGTTGGACTGTATCCATTTTGAATCAAACATAACATGCCATTCTATTCCCCCAACACAGTGACTTTGGTGTTAGTTATAATACTGCACTGAGATGCAGGGAGTTCTCCCCTCTATGGGGCAGGTAGCTCTAACCTCCAAAGGAAAACAAAATGCACTTCTTTGTATGTCATCTTACAGCAAAGTGCTGTTTTACTTAATTGTGTTCAAAGAAGAAAAGAAAAACACAGAGCAAAAGATATTTCAGGCAATATTATTACATATTAATTTACTCATACACAGAAATGCACCTTAGCTATCATTTCAAACAATCTAAATGCCATTTAAATATGTAATATCCAAAGAAAAAATAAAGAAAATATTTATTCTCTAATCAATACAACCACCGCTTGGCATTCTTTGTGTATGTTCCAGTGGCAAAGTATATACATTTAACAGTAAAAAGAAACTTGGTGCTTGATATTTAATTTGCAAAGCATATGACTAAAAATTAGAAGGGATATAATCATTATTACTGTTGCATTTGATTGAGATATGACAATATGCATAATGTTTTAGTGAGCATTTTTCTTCATCAGTACTATTTCTTGAAATCAAACTGTACTGCAAGAAAATGTAGAAATCCTTTTTTTGCCACGCATCATGAATCATTTATCCCTACGTGGTGGGCTGCACATCCCACATGCCCACATGTCTGTAAGTTATAATTAACTTCAAAACCACCACATCTCAAAGAACCAGAATTGTTTCTAACTTGTGGTCTTTTCAGATAACAACTGACTGCACATCTTTTTGTCAGCCACATTAAAGCAGTCGCTGAAGAACTCTTTGATAAACGGTATGGATATGTTTAAGATTAGTGAAGCCCAGAGTAGATCTACCTTCACAGAATAGTTAAGTCAGGTAATCAGTCTGTAACTCTGAGGAATACACTACGTTTAAATCCTGTGTACAATAATATCTAGACATGAGAAGTTCTCAGGAAAATCTATTTCCTATTTTATTCAGGTTGTAGTGACTTGTTTCTGTAGGATGTGTTCATATACACTTTCTATGAGCCAGAAAGTATGGTTCCCAGGGCAACCTACTCATTTTGTACACTGCAGCCTATCCCTGACTCCCATCTACCACACTTATCCTCATTCCAGCAGTAAGAGTGCCTCTGTAATTATGCTGCTACTATGATATTTCAAAAAATACCATCTAATATAGCTGAAATGGCATTGCTCCTGGGGTAATGGCCATCAACATTCTCATTTTGTCTTCACTAGTAACCTGTATAAACATGTCAACAACCAGTTCAAAGCAGTACACAGAATTCTCACTCCTTTGTCTTCAGAAATAACTGGTAAAAACACACCCAAAACACTAATACTAATTGTCTATAGTTGTTACCACCCCGTTCATGTTAGACTATCTCCAAATCTATCTTAACCACATTTTATTTCACTTTCTCACAATTAGGCCACAAGGAACTTCAACCTATAGGCAGCTTTTATCCTCATTTTTTACTCAAAGTGTTCTGTCTTTGCTGACAAATCTTCATACTTCACCACCTCATCTACTGAGTGACTTGAAATTCATTATCTCATTTCCAGCTCAAGGATTTCACCTCTCAGCATGTCATATATGTCTCTGTCTGCACAGACTACAATCTGGTAGCAAAGATTTCTCATTTGTTTCAACATTTCTTCATATTGAAATTTCTCTTTTGTCAGTTTTATTTATTTAACATTCGTTTATTAGGAAGGTCTGACTTGGAAACAAGTCAATTTTCAGCAGAGGCCCAGGGAGAAACATTCCAGACACATGTGTTTGTAACATGGGGAGGAAACTGGACCACCCAGAGGAAACCCACATGAATGCAGGGGGGAACATGCATACTCCACACAGAAGGCAGCCCAGCCAAGGATCAAACAGGAGAAACTCTTGGTGTGAAGTGATAACACAAACTGCTGCACCACTGCACTGTCCAAGTTTTAAGCCTAGCCAATGACCCCGCGTAGGAATCAAACCCGGCACCTTGTGTTTGTAAGGTGAACACCTTAACCTTTATAGCAATCTCCCAATCGTACAACCTAGATCAGGTTTTATCAACCCTCCCCAAGAAAAATTCATCAGATGAAAAGAAAAATGCAAAACCTGTTCCATGTTCTCACTTAAAGTTCAACCTCAAATAAGCATGGAAGTACAATAAGCAGTCTCACCCGCTTTTAACTACTTGTTGAATATTTTACGTATTCTTAACATTCTTTGCATTGCTTTGTTTTAATGACTAGAGATGGAAATTGCAAATAATTCCATTCAGTGGAGGAGAGCACAGCACTCAAAAGTTCTGAGTGCAGAAACCTTGATGTGCTCATGAATAATAAATAAAGCAAAAAATAATCACCACCTCCCCTGCAGTTTGCATGGTGTAATATCCATTATGCCTTTGAAGGATCATAAAACTAACATTACCACTTTTAGTCACGTCACTTCAGCAGCTATTCATTTACATGAAGCCATGCCATTCTTATAGGCTAATAAG
Organism: Protopterus annectens; assembly: GCF_019279795.1. Taxonomy (NCBI): domain Eukaryota; kingdom Metazoa; phylum Chordata; order Ceratodontiformes; family Protopteridae; genus Protopterus; species Protopterus annectens. The sequence goes on along the minus strand of NC_056727.1, from coordinate 371,542,128 downwards.
CAATTCTGAAGCTCAGAGTGGGGACAGAGAAAGCGAGAGAGTTGTTTGTTTAAAACTAGGGTGGCATGAGGGTGGTATATCTGTAGTCACAATTGTTCAGATGAAAGTAAAAATATAAAAATATGTATATATGTAAGGGCTTGCTGTGTGTAAGACCAAATGCTCAGAAGAGCAACACTCTTACAGCCTGTTAGCTGCTTGGCATGTTTGATTGTCTTAATGCAGAGTTTGGGAATTTGCCCTCACCCCACTAATTATATATACCAACTCAGAGATCATTCATCAGGGCTGAGGGGGTGCTAGTGGACTTGCACACCCTGCAATTTTTTTTTGTTTGTTTTTTTTTTTAGTCTTTTTAGATACTATGTAAAAAGATTGCTCATTTTTCTTCACTCTTTTGACCGTTCACTACATCATTTGATAATTGTATCTACATCTATCTCTATATTTATCTATATATGCATGTATCTATATATACTTTTTCCATAACTGGTGACTATTGCATCTTGTGCTGTGGGAAGCAGCCCTTTTTGCCATAACCACACCTTTCATAGGATCATAATATCATCAGATGTTAGTAGGCTAATGACCCTAGAGCCTTTATCAACATAGCCATTCATACCCCAAATTTCCAAATTATCAGTGCCCATTGACTAGAATGACTTTGGTATATGCCTGTGACTCACGGTATCTACAAACTGACCCTAGGGTACAGGCACCAAGCTGGAGTGAATTTGCAATTTCCCATCCTTTGGTCCAAATTGCATTTGAATAGGCTTTGGGACGAGCTCTGTTTCACATGAATGGAGAGTCTGTTCCAGAGAAGTGACAGCTTTGCCATGGAAGACTGCAGTCATGACACAACAGCTTCTTGTACAACATGCATCTGTGCAACTCATCCTTCTGACTTCACCAGCCCCCACTTACATACATGCATACACAGTAACAACATTTTGTAAACAGCTTTATTTCTATCACTAAACTAACTACTGTCTCTACTCAGTTCCAACCACCACTATTTATTACTTTGTTAAAATACACCAGGACACCTTTGGGCTAATTTATGTCCAGTATTGGCTAGGGCATATTTTTTCTACATTTACCATGCTTGCATTCGCATTTGCATTACTTTGCATGACAGAATAAACCATACAAAATTTTATCATGGCAGAAGATTGTTCTGAACAAATTTGTACACTGATTTAGGTTACCTCATCAAACCCTTGAATTAATGACCATTCATGCCTTTTAGAGGCTACTTAAGCAAAGCAATACTGTCATCCAAAGCAGCCCCACATGTGTAGTCATGTGCATCGATTTTCAAATGAGGATGCTTTGAGAAAATGCCATGCATATGCATTATTCAGGCTCCATTAACTTTGGAACAGACAGTATGTATGTATGTATGTATGTATGTTCCACATGCCAGGGTATGGCTTTCTTATGTTATGCCTTTGCAGTAGCAAACACAATCTATGTGTGATGCTAAGACAAAAACCTGTATTTAAAAAGTATACATAAATTCAAGAACAGATTTGATGATTCATGATTCAACGTCTGTGTTGTTGAGCTCTGCAACAGAAGTTCACTTGCATTGTAGCAAATTTATTGAAATTGTGTATTACATACTCATTAAATGACTATCTCTAAATTAACGTGCACATCTTTTGTGAGTCACATGGACAATTTGTAAATCTGCACATTCTTTAATTGTTTAACTTTATTAATATTTTCAATTAAAGATACACCATGTGTTACATATATAATATTTCACCATAGTAATCACATAACCAGATATTTGAATTCTAAACAAAAATTAAATATATTACTAAATTATCACTGTCTCTATAATAAAAAATAAAATGCATAATAGTTATATAAATCTAAACTAAAGTATCTGTAAGATAAGTAAAATTGTCAAATTTCTCACATAAACGTTGATAATTATATAGTCAAACTTCTTATTTTGATGTTGCCTAAATTATTATAAACAGAAAGTCTGTTATATCACAAAATGGTATTCTTACATTTTTCCATTTATAAGGGCCAATATTTCTTGTTCCCCATCCAAATGTCCAATTACACTTGAATTGGCTTATGGAGGAAATCTGCTTCACACAGATGGGGAGCCTGTTCCAGAGATGGAGTAGTCTCTGGGATACATACCTATCTCTCCAGCAGGTACTATTTATATCTCAGGCAAGGTTTTAGTCTTTAGAATGGGTAAGTCTAGTGTTGTTTGTTTTGTGGATATGCAGAAGGGCCATCAGAGTGGGATCTGACAATGCCTTGTATGCCAGGCATAGATCTACACTCAACAGCCTGTAGGAGACAGAATACAGGGATAGGGCCCTGAGGTGGTCTGCACAGGAAATGTTACTTGTGCCCTGTATTCTTTTAGTGAAGAACCACTCTGAATATTCCAATTGTTGGATATGCCTGGTTAGGTACATACCAAAGGGCACATTGTACTCAATGATAGGTCTGATGAATGCCAAATGCAGTGGAACAATGACTTCCTTGGACCCAGATGCCATACATTTGTTTATAAGTTACACAACAGAATAATTTCCTCACTACTGTAGACATGTGACGGTCAAAGGCTAGATTACTATTTAAGTGTGTCCCTAAGTCCCTGACTACTGGATCAACTCTTAGGGGTGTGTTGTCAATATGATAATTACCAGGGATGGATGACTTCCTGAAGAATGCTATTATGCATTTCTTAGCATTTAATTTTGGTCCATGGTTCTGACACCAGTTGTTTGCCTGTGTCAGTCTTTTCTGGAGAACATCTGTGTCAGTGTGGGATTCAATGACAGCTCATAATTTGCAATCATTTACAAATTGTTGTCAGCCAGAGGCCATTGGCATTGGCCTTGATTTCACAGAAGTAAATGCCAAAAAGGTGTGGTCCCAGGACCGATCCCTGAGGGACTCTGCCTGTGACTGGCCACTTTGTAGAGGTGGTCTCCTCAATTTTAACTTCCTGGGTCCTGTCTGTGAGCCAGTTGGCTATCCCCTGGGTGACATAAGGGGTTTATACTTAGCCTCCTGAGTTTATCAACAATGCCCAGGTGGGGTAATATCTCAAATGCCTTGGTCAGGTCAAGGCAAGCAGTATGAACCATTTTGCCATCACCCATTCTTTGGAGACCTTCTCAAAGAAGTCCACCAGGTTCAGTAGGCATAACCTGCCCTTGACAAAACCAAACAGGGTTGGGTCCAGTGTCTGGAGGTGTACTATGTCATTATCAATCAGTTCCATGATATTTCTTTACATGGCTTTGCATATGAGATTAGTGAGACTTATAGGTCTGTAGTTTCCAGGGTCTCTAGATGGCCCACCTTTGTGCAGAAGGAAGACAGTTGCTGTTCTCTATTCATGATGCACATAGCCTGTTTGGAGGTTACAGCTAAATAGTGATTGCAGAGGCCCTGATAGGTCATGTTTCATGCTACTTAGAAGGCATCCTGGGATATTGTCTGGGACCATTGATGGAGTGTTCTTGGCCTTAGCGACAGCATTAAGGACCTGTTACCTAGTGATAGCAGGGAGAGTTATATTTGATGGTATTTCCTGAGGGAAGGTTGAGGGGAGGAGGAGGTAAAGTTGGAGCTGAATTTGTCATCCAGTAAGTTTGCTGTATCTTCTGGCTCAATATACATGGTTACATTTACAACAAGCTCTGTACACAATTTTGTATTGCATTTGAGGTTGTATACATAGTTAAAAAATGCTTTGTGGTTGTTCTTGGCCTGGGAGGCCAAATTTACCTCAAATTTGGCTTTGGTAGACTTTATTTGTCCTCTGAGTTGTTTGTTTAGTATGATGAGAGTGCTTTTACCCTGCTGGATGCTACACCTCCTAATTTTTGCCATGATTTTATTCCTTCTGTTATACAGCCTATTGATTTTGTGATTCTACCAGGGTGGCTTGTTTTTGAGTTAGTTATGTACTTCTTCCTTGTGGGTACTGCTGCCTCTATGTAGCTATTAATATACTTGTATAGGGTTTCTGTGAATAGTTCTTCATAGACAGCAGTGGTCTTAGGGTTTATGGGGGCTTGAAATTTTGCTAGGTTATCACTTAATAGCAGGAAATTAGCCTTAGAGTGGTTCCTGAATATTCCAGGCTTAGCTGGGGTTCCAGGCTTTTTTTTTTTTTACTTCAAAGGGGACCATTTTGTGGTCTGACCTTACCAGAGAAAACATTGCACTAAAGGGTGTGCTGTACTCTCCCATATTAGTGAGGACCAGATCCATTATGGCTGCATCCCTGGTTGGTGTACTGACAATCTGGTCCCGGGTGTTTGTGTTTAAAAAGTCCAGGCATCTCTGTGCCTGTACATTTGGTGTCATATAGGATTCCCAGTTAATAGTGGGGTAATTGCACATGAATACTGTATTGAGTTGGGTGATGAGTGTTTCCAATAAGTTAAAACACATAGTATGGGTTTTCTGGGTCATACAAGGGGACCTATAGATTGCAAGGAAGTGGTATTGGATTTTGCCTATGGTAATCTGAACATAGAGATGCTCAAGTGCATTGTCCTGTTTCAGCAGCCTTGAGATAGATTTAGTTTTAATGTAAATTGAGTGACCTCCACCTTTAGTCCTTGTCTGTGTAGTAGTTAGCCTAAATGTGTGGACGGCATTATAACCTTGCACTGTCAGTGTGCTCTCTGTGGTTTTAAACCATGTCTCAGTGACTGCACACACATCAGAATTCTCTAGGGTGAACTGAGCTTCAAGGGAGTGGAGTTTTTTTGTTTAGACTCTTAGCACCGAGCAGTAATACCTTTAAATTTTCTTGGTTTTGATTTGCTATGTCAGAAGTACTTTCAGTTTGGAATTGCCTAAAAAAGGCACTATGGGGGAAGGCAATGTTTTAGCTAATATTCAAAAACCTAGAGGGAAGAGTTGCAGATCATCCCTGGCAAAGCAGCATAGTCTGTTGACCATCTCCTTCCATGCTGACAAATATTGCACCCCATTAGAATGACACTAGGAACTAAGCCAATTATAAAAGTCAGTCATATTTTGTTAATATTTTGGCATCATCATTGGAGAAGGTAAAATGTTGCTTAATGCTAGGTTCATACCAGCCTGGGATACATATTCTGAGACCTCTATGATGTCTTACTTCATATAGTCTGGGAGGTATGTCTCAGGTCATTTACACCAACATGGACTATGATGGAGTCATACTAGTACTAATGATCCAATGACCTGAGTGTGTGCATAATGTGGCAGATCCTAGCCCCTGATAAGCAACTGACCATGACTTCCTCCTTACTCAGCCTGGTGAGAAGGCCATCAGTGTGTCTCACTATGGAGTCTCCAATGACCAGAATGTTAGATTGTGTGGTGGCTTGCCGCATGGGCTTAGAAGTAGAGCCTCCAAGAGATGTGGCTGTATGTACTGATGTGGGTTGTTCTGAAAGAGTGCATTTGGGGCTGCTGATGGTATTTGTTATGTGCAGATCATCTAGGAGGTCTTTGGGGTTTAGAAGGGCTACATTTAAGTTCCTCAGCATATGTGGATTTATGTGTCTGTTTTGAATTGTGTTTGATGGGTGCAGTATGTGTGTGTGTGTACTACTGCCACCTTTATTGACATTAGGAGTGCTTTTATGTGACAGCTTTGCCTCCAGTTGTATTGTGTAAATACATCTTCACATACCATGTCAGTTTGTTTGAGACTTAACTGGTTGTCAGTAAACATGAGGCAATTTCCACATTACCTCAGGATGCCCATATTCACCAAGCTGGTAATGGAGATAGTGGGAAAGTTCATAACCATGGCAACAGACCCTTTTTTATTGATTAGACAGGAGTAACTGGTTTGCAACTCTGGCGGCAGTGCTTGTCACCACAAACTAGTTGTCCTGTGTGCAACTAGGTATTGGTGAAATTTCAATTGTGCTTTTACAGGATAAATGTCACTCAAGGTGTCTGTGTCTATACAGGGCACTGACAAACACTTGAGGGGAAACTAATAAGTAGACCTTGATGAATTATAGACAAATCAAGCAGTATTTACTGAACAGAAAGAATTAGCATGTCAAGAATGATGAAAAAGAGGGAAGTCATGTGAATAGCTACTGCCTGGCTACTACTAATGCTTGTCTCGCCACAGCTTCACTCTGCTGTGTTACAATGCCGCTTTGCATCTTCTGTCACTGGAAGCAAAGCATTAGCACTAATCCCAAGATGAGAAACAGGCTACAGCCTATTTGGTGATCCACAGTCTTGTCACAGATGATGCAAGGGTCTGTAAGCTTGTTGTAGCCTTTTCCTGATAGATGCCTTGAATAGCAACCAGACCAGTTAGGAACATCAAGCATAGATACTCACTGCCCGACCAAAACAGGAATCAATGCACTTTGCTCCTTCTCTCACCAGGAGTGAATATAAACACAAATTCCATGCTGGTACCTACAAAGCAGTTATTAGGCTTTCTGGTGATCATCAGTCTCCAGGAAATAATGTATCTGTACTCCTTCTCTCACCAGGAGCAGAACAGAAGTATTAATCCCAAGATGATAAACTGAAAGGCAGAATGTGGGCTCTCCAATAATTAGTGATCTTGGAATAGATGCTGCAGATTTTAAAAGGTAAGGTAGAAAAATGGGCAGTGTTCACCAAGCAGTAAGATATGAAGGGGGGGTAACTAAACTTTAGTTATCTAAGTGAAGAGCCGCTAATTTTAAAAGAGCAAGATAGCTTGGAAGGGGCTGGGAACTTGGTGTTCTGGTTCTATGGAATACAGTGGATAGCCAATGAATTTAAACCATTGAAGGGGAGTGGTTTCACAAAATGATAATCTTGTGCTTATTCACAATAGCCAATGAAAGGGGAAAGGGAAGGAGATATGTGGTCAAATTAACATAAGGGGCAGGCAACTAGAAAGATAGTTGAGTTTAAAAACACAACAATGCATTTGTGCAAGGGTGGGGAAAAATAATTTTTGTACGTTATAAACAATATTGGCTGCACTGAGAAATTCAGAGAAAAAAATGGAGCATAATAAATTTTTTCCAGGTTTTACATTTTTTTTACATGTAACAGCTAAGACATATCAAGGAGTTGGTCATTGCTAAAACAAAAAGGATTTGGGAACATTACACGAGTGAATGTTTATTTAACTGAAATTTATCTGACCACTATTTTTGAGAAAATAATAGAAATTATTCCAAAAGTCTGTTAGACAGCAGTCATAAAATGTGATATCTATCAGTTTTGATCTCTATATTGCATCTCCAGTAGTACTCAGTGTACTTATTATATATTTTTCATATTCTGCAAGTTGTAAGGAGCAATTCATGAGTATATTTCCATGTAAAATTCTGGAAGATAAAGACAGCATTCTGTTTCATTGAACATAATACCATAGTGAGTCTTAAGCTGATGGCCATTAGTACTGAGGGAACAAATATAAATTTGCAAGAACTTAAAGATGCAGTTCCTGACAGGTCAGGTGTGCTAAAGTCCTTGAGCTCACACACAGTCATAGTCAACTAAACAATGCAGCAGCAACAGCAGTATTATGGTCTTGTCCATGTCACCAACATTTGGATAGTTTATTCATATATTTCCTGTATTACTGGGGTATAAATTATGTATATTTTATATAATGTTACATAAGTGAGATACAATTAAATGACCTGTTACTGCAGTCATTAATATAGATATTATAGGGTAATATTCATAGTAGTGGCACATGCATAGCAGGGAGTTACTCTGGTTGTTCCAAAGTACAGCAAAGGCATGATTCAGGGATACCAGAAGCATTTAGGTGTAACTGTCTGCACCAGTCTGAGCAATTGGCATGCAAATTAAGATGATGAGAAAAATATATGATTACTATATGAAAATAAAGAGATCTTTCTATCTTTGTGTGATACATAGCTGTTTTTTTATGATCATTTGTGCCATGAGCATATAAAACATAAAAAGTGAAGTTACTCGTTTTCCATCTACTTTGCAGTCTCAAATATACATGCTTTTGCTTCCAGCTTAGCTGTTTCCTATTCCGAAGTGCTTGTCTCCACTGTGTCAAAATCTGATATGCCCAGTGACACTCGCCTGCAAAGACGAAGGAGATATAGTCAAAGGTTGATCCATATAGTTAAAGGCTGATCCATCTAAGTTTTGTTGATCAAGAAATCCTGGATAGATTTATAGTGGACAATGATGTAGTATGGGCTATGGTGAGTTTATATGACCGCAGACAGCCACTAGGGGAGGGGCCTTCCTATATCTGTGGATACCAAAACAAACTGGGGATACACTGAGATCTCACAAGCTTGTATCTTAAAGATACATCAACAATTCATTAACATATACTAATTCACATGTGCTAAGAGTATCTATTTCCTAGTATCACCTCAGGACTGATTCAATACCAGGTATATCTTTTATGAGATGACATGCTTTCTTATCCTACCTTGTGCAATATGCAACAGACTGACCAGGACTGACATTAGGCTCCATCGGGACCACAGAGGGAGTGGTACCAAAACAGGAAGGCTGGCATTCCATCAACTGCCAGGTAGAGTGTGATGCATATGTGTGAATCACCAGTGTGTCAGCCTAACATTCTAGCAGTAGTCATTATTTCCATATTTGTCACTCAAGCTCACTCTACTACCTCTGCCTCCATGGCAGGATATGGTCACCTAGTTTGTAAGTGCAAAGCATGTTCATATTCATAATCACTGGTACTTCAATATTTCAGAGTGGTATAAAAAAATAAAGAACAAATCCAGTAAAAATTCCACCACCAGCAAGATAGTCCAGAAATGAAAAATGCAGGCCAAGAAGAGCTTCCAGTAGTTTAATAAAATACATCAAAATTGACAAGATTGAATGCTTTCATATAAAATATACTTCATCAGAATCTGTTACAAAAGCACAAACACCAAGTTTAAATACCCCTCCCTATAATCACATGACAGTTTGCATCATCAATGCATTCACTTGTAAAAAAAAAGCATGGCTTAAAGCAACAACATGTTACAGGTTAAGACTTAAAAAATATTATGTTATCCACTAGTTTACAAATATAAAATGAAAATAAAAATAATCCTTGCCCGACAAAAAAGTTTTGTTTTATATATAGTCTGTTAAAATACACAGAGCAACAGCACCTGGCTACACAGTGTAAGATTTAAGTTGTAAAACACAAGCTATAGATGCCCCTTCATTGAGACCAGGGAGATTAGTAGCATTTAATCTAAACTGCCAATGCAGTTCCCTTTCTTCCAATTTATCCTCCCATGGTCCCCCTCTAAGGTCTTGTAACACTTGTTCCAAAACAAAAAAATTGAAAACTGTAACTGGGGTACTCTATAATGTGCTTAGCAGGGGCATTTTTACCACCCAGTTTTCTAATATCAGCTTTGTGTTCATATATACGCTCTTTGATTTTCCTCTTTGTCTTGCCTACATAAAAACTTTTACACAGTTGACATACAGCAGCATAAACCACCCCCATACTGTTGCAGTTACAAATATTCTTAGATCTAATTGTCATTTGGTTTAACACCAGGTTATCACCTTCCAGTATGTCATTACAAGAATTACAAAAGCCACATTTTTTAAGTCTTAACCTGTAACATGTTGTTACTTTAAGGCATGCTTTTTTTACAAGTGAGTGCACTGATGATGCAAACTGTCATGTGATTATAGGGAGGGGTATTTAAACTTGGGGTTTGTGCTTTTGTAACAGATTCTGATGAAGTATATTTTTATACGAAAGTGCTCAATCTTGTCAATTTTGCTGTGTTTTATTAAACTACTGGAAGCTCTTCTTGGCCTGCATTTCTCATTCCTGGACTATCTTGCTGATAGTGGAATTTCAGAGTGGTAGAGGCACTTTTGAGTAATCACCCCCCCTTCCTTGTTATGTGCCCCCTCTCTATTTTTTCAGGGGACACAGGTGACCCACTAAAACCCAGGCTAATGACACCAGTCAGTATCCACCAGAGAGCTGCTATTTTCAGTATGTGTCATGAGAAGGAGAATTATGACATTCTGTCAACATTGGCATTCTGTGGCAAGGCACAGGATGATTTTGATTCTAGTGCTGGCCCCCGTGAAGAAATATGTGACTATGTCATTAAGGGGTCATGAGGCAGGTGGATTGTTTTCACATATTGGTAGGATAAAAAAAATTGCCATGCATTCTCTGCTGATTTTCTAGCACATGTGATGCTGATGGCATATCTGATAATGAAACATGTAAGTGTAACATATACATATGTCATGCCAAATAAATGACAGCAATAATGTAGGAATACATACTAACCTTTCACACTAACTGTGGTTGTTGTAGAGGTCTGAAAGTACTGGTGTCAACAGCATCTCAGATGATTCCTGCAGCATCCTTATCTGCATCAAAGTCATTATCTATTCAGAAATAATGCACTCCTCATCCAGTGCTACAGGTAGGCATATGGAAGGGCAGCCACACGTGTTACTACTTGACAACTGCTTTCAGACTAGCTTTTGTACTGACATGTCCCAGCATGCTGCTGGCTCTTTTCCTGAAATGTGCTGGGATGTGTTTCTCTTCCCCTAAAGCATTAATGCCAGACATTACTTGATTCCATGCCTTAGCTCTTTCTGCCTGCTGTGGCCCATCTTTTCTAAAAAGCTATTTGCTATATGCCCTCAGAGCATCCATAAGAATGATTTTTCCTTTGGCTGAAGTTCTCTCTCCAGTGACTTGTTCTCTGCTGATGCATCGTATTGTAACCTGCAATCTCATATTATGACAAAAGTGATAAAGTAACATCTGGCATCTTTTTGTTGTATTTTCAAGAAATATGGAAAATGCATGCTACTGCATTAAATGGTGATGTCCACCTTGCACCATTTCTTCTAAGATATTTGCCAAATGCCTTTGATTTCTACTCCTCTGCTGTGATAGTAATACATATGCCTGCATGTATTTGCTGTGAGAGTGATAGTCAGCAGAATATGTAATCTGTCATTTATTCTATTAATTAATTATATCAGCAGTGTTTTAGACTGCACCTGTTCTTTAGCCATTGGTGGTGACCATTATCAGCAGTAAGCCACTTGACATGTGGACAGCACTCAAAATGGTACCTCAAAAACATGGTACTTATAATCCATCAAAAAATATGACCTATCATGTCTTACCAGTAAAAACAGGTTATTGTTGAATCGATCACAATAAATTACAGTGATATTTGTCTTTTGCTGATTATTCGTGTTTATCCCTGTTGTTTACACATCATTTTAGTTCATTCATGCTTTTCATGAACTACAGCATAAGTGTGAAGCCTAAAATGGCAGCCTGAAGCCAGTTGGTGTAAGTTGGAACTGATATAAGAAGTTTTTATGAATCTTAGACTCAGCCATGTTGAACTCTATAAATGCCATTGTACCACATATTTGTATCCCCACTTGTACATGTAAATGCATTCAGCTTGCTGTATGCGAGTCGGTCTTTGCTCATCAATTTGCATGACCACCAATTTCAGTCACAGTGAAGCATTATACATACTATACTTCATACACGGTATGTATGTATGCATTTCTAAGTGAAGCATACTACATACTGTACTTCATGCATGGTATGTATGCATGCATGCATTTCTAAGTGAAGCATACTACATGTGACAATAGTAAGTACTGCTAGCCATGCCAGCAGAAGTATGTCAGCACAGCTGGATTGAATTTTGTGAAGACTTATATGTCATTTGTGTATCAAAGTGATTTGTACATACACTTGTGTTTAAAATGTATTTGAAAAGTTGCTTGTGTTAAAATGTATTTTTAAAAGTTGCTTGTGTTAAAATGTATCAACAGTGTTTCCTGCTGGACAGAAAAGAAATGCACATGCATTATTGTAACTGTTTAAATGTGTATATTTTAAGAGACAATACTGGAACAGAAGAGGTTAATCTTAGTCCTGCTAACATTTAAAAAAGTGTAAGAAATTAAATCACTGGGCCTAGGCCATAAAGATGGTATATTTCAGTTCTCAATACAGCCATAGACACAAGATCTGTACTAAGAAGCTTTCTGTATTGTCTTGGAAGTGTTTTATTGTTTTATGACTTCCAACAGCTGCACAGATCTGAGCAAAAGCTCTTATGTGTGGATTTTTTAGATGTAGGTGTTAAATCCTGTCAGCTTCTAGTGTTGGTGAGTGTGGGAAACAGAGTCAGATGACCAGATGTGATGTCATTGGGTAATCAGCTCTGAAAGAATATTTAGATATTCAGTCAGACTGACCATTCTGCATTCTATCTTGGATCCAACAATGACCACTCACCCAAATAATCTTGCCTTGCTCTATTCAGTAAGTACCTTAACTAGGCAACAGTAATTCTTTTAGATTAGTCAGGAAAATATAGTGAGATTACATGTACTTTTTTTCTATAACAGTGTGAAACTTTCCATCAGTGTTATCTTTAATATTCTCTGTGACTGAAGTGCTGGTGTTTACTATAAATAGATATTTAGTATTTTCATATTCTTTTATTATATATTATTAAATATATTTAAACTTTTCATTGTGGCTGGACTTTTTAGAGAATATTTAAGCTTTGAGAGTATTCACATATATTTATTTGGTGATAACTCTGGCCACTCCTAAAAGCCTGGCTATTTGGTCAACATTACCATTTGTATTAACATTAATTTCACTCAGTAAAATTGGGTACCCTTGCAAAAGCCTTAAGTAGCTGGTTTTGTAATGCTTGGTGGCAGTGATAACTACCTTATAGTCTGGGTGGAAGGGAGCATAGCTATTAAACCTATGCCAGACTTTCCCCAAGTATCTGTGTGTGCATGTGCAAATCAAATCTCAAAGTGTGTGTGGGACAGCCACTTGGAGCAGGGACATGAAGCACTGGTTTGGGCACTCAGCTGAGGACTTAACTCTGCATATGTACAGTGGGGAGTCTTATTGGGGACCTGGAGGGAGACAGATAGAGACACCCATACTCCGGGATAAGTGTGTGCCCTGTGTGCTCTTAAAGGAAATTGTGCTTGATGCAGAGAGGTCTGCATCTGGAAATACTGAGTGCATTGATTTATATTTCAAGTGAACATCCCTCTCCAGTGTCAGTTCAGTGGTGAGGACTCAGGCTCCTTGATTACTGGTCTACCACAGGGACATCACGTATTTGTGGCAGTGGTGGCATCACATATTGTTGAGCAGTGATGGACATCACACTACATACTATACTTTGTGTATGGTATGTATGCATTTCTAAGTGTATAACTACATACTATACTCCGTGCATGGTATGTATGTAATTCTAAGATGGGTAAAGCCAGATGTTACTCTGTGTGGCTGTTCACTTTCCCAGTCTCTACCACTAAGACTAATCACCTACCACAAAATGTCGCAAAACACTGATTTACAGAAATGCTTGATTTATTTTTCCAGAACTGGATGTGTGACACCATTAAAAAGTGTTACAGGAATCAAATTCAGCATATATTAATATACTTAACACATGTAAAACATACCTGTAATACCACATTCAAAGAATTTAAGTACTCGTTTTTTTAAATAAGAAATTAAAAATTGCATGGGACAAACCTCTGTACTGATATTACATTCTGGGAAGGTTTATTTATATATACAAAGAGAACAAAACAGGAAAAATGGAACTGCATAAGACTATATATCCTGTTAGTAAACCAATCCTTTCCACAGTTAATAATTCAAGAGGTAGCAGTCCTATATGGATGTATGGGCTGAGAAGGGTGATTTAATAGACCCAGGGGGTGTAGATTAGTCCTTATTGTTCCCTGCATCAGAATTGCACATCATGTTCTTGTACTAGCACTTTGAAAGAATGGTATCTGTTAAAGCTCTGGTCTGACAAGGAGACCAAATGCCTCTTTTTCCTACTGCAGTAGTTGTACCTGCAGAAGTGGGAGCAGGCAACCTGTAGCTCAGAATGAAAAGAAAAATAGTTGTTAGGAGTTAGGGGCTCACCTGTCATCCCTGACAGTGACCCCACCACTCCAGAGACCAGGTGTGCCACAGGTACAATGACTTACAGAGGTGAAAGAGATGGATGGGTGGGCGTACATGTAGTTTCATATTTCTGTTTTTATTTATGTTTATGTATGTGTTATAAATTTTAACTGCTTTGTCACAGGAAAAGTTCAAATGTACAGATAAAAATCAGTGATATTTTTACACACACACACACACACACACACACACACACACACACACACACACACACACACACACACACACACACACACACAGCCAAGAACTCAAGCAGAGTAAAGCTCTATGAAATGGCAATGCTACTCATTGCACCACGGTGGCAAGAACATCTGCTTTCACATAAATCCACTTCCTCCCAAACCACTAAGGATAGCCACCTATCATGTGCAAGGTCCATTTTTTGTGATAGTAAGTGAAAGAAACTTCTAGCAACTAGTTATTCTTAAATATATTGTAACTTCTCCCACACATACACATGCACAAGCATAATAGCAGTGCTAATGAGGTTTGCGATTGAAAGTGAAAGAAATTGTACCTTGCTTATTACTCTTACACTGTACTCTCAACACACAGAAGCATAATCTATAGCAACTCTAATTTTATACTAATTTCAGTAAATAACAATACATTGTGTGACAGTAGTGCTGCTACACTAGATCAGTGTCTGTTTAGCAGTTACAAGTAGTAATGCAAACCTGACCTGTCACTGATTTCACAGAATGTCCCTGATCAGACCTCTCAACCAATCGGGGACAAATTTCAACAGAATCAGGGACAAGTCAAGAAAAAATCAGGGACAATCAGGGACACCTTTAAAATATTAGTGCTATTAACTTGAAACATTGACAGAATCAGAGCATATGAATTAATACACATTTTATGAAGTAAAAGAAGTCTATAACTCTTAATTATTGTCATTATTCATTAAGTGTAATTCACCACCTTTCCTCCAAAAGTCACTAGTTTTAGGAGGGATTAAGAGGGACAGAGCTAAAATTTGAGTCAAAATCAGGGACAGTTGAGAGGTATGTCCCTGATTTTGTTTCATATGTTTACCCTGCCCCATGTAAAAAAATCTTGATTTGCTAGTAAATTATTAAGGATTACAGATAGTCAGTTATGACAGACATTTTTTTTTACTTCGTATTGTCCAAAAATACATGCTAATGCAAGATGTGCTATTTTATTAACTTTTTTAAAGTAAATTAGAGGAGTATTTAAAATGTTTCCTGATTTTGAACTATCATTCTGCCAT
The DNA here is from genome assembly GCF_019279795.1 of Protopterus annectens. Classification (NCBI taxonomy): domain Eukaryota; kingdom Metazoa; phylum Chordata; order Ceratodontiformes; family Protopteridae; genus Protopterus; species Protopterus annectens. The sequence continues at coordinate 371,526,853 of NC_056727.1, read as the reverse complement.
TATTTTTGGCTTTAACCAGAATTCTTGATCAAAGAAGATGAGAGTTATGGTATCTAGTGTTTGGACAGTATTTGTAGAACACCCTAAAAAGAAAACCATCCCTGAAGATCAGGAGCATCTGGTCTTCTTAAAATCCTTGGTAAGCACTGAGAATGTTCACTTTGGTATGACAGTCTGTAGCACTTACCTCACTCATGTCCATAAACTGATCATTCGCTTTATCCTGAGGCCTCACATCATTACCCTGTTTAGGATAAAGCATGTAATTGGAGAAAGAATGAATGATCTTTTTCCCCAAACCAGCAGCAGCTTTTGTGAGGTTCCCAAACAGTCAATGATGATTGGGGAGACCCCACAGTCATAGGTATTGTAGGTGTCTAAAGCTGGCTATGATATTGGTTTTATTGGAGAGGAAGTCCTCCAACAGGATTTAACAAATTCAACGGCCCTAAGTCAGTGATAAAACATTTAATAAAATTATGAAGCATGATATTTGACAAAACAAAGTTACTACAAAAAGAGATATCTTTGAATTTTAAAAGAGAAGAAGGGGGGCTAATCCTTCGGATTCTTCATCATATGAGTTATTAGTATCCACCTACTTTATTAAGTAGACAAGACTGCTGTATTAGCTTTTGTTTGGACAATCATATGATAAAATATCAAAATAACATAACTTGCTGTGATTGAGGGCCCAAGGACTAGGGGGGCCCCCAGCAACCACAAGGTTTGCCAATGCCTAAAACTAGCTATAACCTATATATCATCATATTCATATTTATATTGTTTGTGTCATTAACATTCTCAAAAAGCATTCTTCACAAAACTTTTTCCACAGTTTCTCCACTCTAACATTTTAAAAACATGCTCTCTTGTGTCTTCTTCCCCACAAAATAAACACTCTTTCAAATTTCTTTTATAGGACATATTCCCCTTTATTGGTAACATATATATTACCATTCCCCATAGGAAATCCTGGCACTCTACTATCTTGGTACACCACTTCTTTTACTTTAATGGCTTTAATCACTTCTGGTAAATTTTCCCATGGATTTATAGAGTAATCTTGTTTCATCACTTTATTGCACCCATACCCTTCTATCTTTCTCTCTATTATTCATTTTTATTTTCCATGTTAGTATTTTTTCTTTATAACTTTTCATTTCTTCATTTACATACTCTTTTTCTTATTCTCAGTACCTTTGAAAACCTTTTGTATTAATATTTAAAAATTCTCATTAGTGATTTCTCATTCTCTTGCTTTACCCACTGTAATATTCTATACAAGTTTAAAGAAGCAGAATAAACAACTGGAGTTAGTAACCCCAATTCCCTTCACTCATACACAACACACCTCTTTTCACTTGGTTTAATCTTGAATCCCATATGAAAGAAAACACCAACTGCACAGTTTCCTTTTCATATTTTTCTGAGATCATATAACATCTGACATATACGCTATTTTCCCCATCAGCATAAAATTCACCAAATAAACTTTTTTCCTGAATGATGATCTACACATTCTCTACAGAAGACATGTTTCTTTTATTACTTTTGTCAAACCCTCCCACTGCATCACAGCTCCATAATTTTTCACAAATGTTAGCCTTAGGAATAGCACTTCATTCATTGAAAAATACACCTCCCAATTTTCACATCACCCAAGCCCTTACTTTTATCTTTATTCAAGCTCATTCCCATTTCTTTAAACACCCATTCAGACAAACCAACACGTTCCTTATCCATATTTCACTTTTAGCAACTACAACTATATTGTCTGCTAAGTCAAAACTACTGGAATTACCACCTCATTTTTTAGAAGCTACTTCACTCACTTTTGGATTCATTACTGACGCATACAATATTCCACTCATAGGTCATCCTTATCTTATGCCACACATCATGATTAGATTTCTTTACTCAGCCATCCATTAACTAACACACTCACTCTATTTTGATATGATGATATACACGCACTCCTAATTCTGTTATGTATTCCATACTTCTCCATAACAACCTACAAAGCATCATGCCCTGCTGTATCAAATGCCTTGCTAATATCACCTACCATTAAGTTTCATATTGTGTCTTTTACTCATAATATCATCCGCAATTTCTCTTGCAAAGAATAACAGTTCTTGACATCTCTTCCCTTTTATAACATATGTATTTTCTTCCATAATATCCCTCTTCCTTACAATCTCCCTTGTATTATTTACATAAAATGTTATAGTCTTGTGTTAGTGTGATCTCCATTTATTTAATTCTTCTTGCCTTTCTTCCATATACATTTTAATATCCCATAACTCTTAAGAAAACACTTACTTCAAGCATTCATTCAGTGCAGCCACAAAATACTCCCTTTGCCAGTTCATTAATTTCATATACATTTCATACTCTATACCATCTGGGCCTGATACTGAATCACCATTTACTGTCCTAAGTATTTCATCCAGTTCACTAACAGTAACTTCTTTTTCTCATTCTTCCTTAACTCATTCTGGATTTTCTACTTTCCATTTTTTCTTATTTTCCATCTTTTTACTCCTATACATATTTTCCACATTCTGTGTTAAAGTGCTCATAATTTGCTGTTGTGTTCATTTTACCTGCCTTTTCACACTTCTCATTCCCCTCATTATACTAATATTCACCTTTATTGTTTTACCCAGGTATAGATACATTTCTCCCTTGTAAATACTATCTCTGTCTAAACAGTAATGCCTGATTTTTTTCAGTTTAGTTTTTTCCACATCATTAAACTCCCTTGTATTATTCTCTAACTTCTCTAATTCATTTCTATATATTTTCTCATCCTTCAGTTTCTCTTCCTTTCTTACATCATCCTGACACTGAGAAAAAAATACTTTTTATACTTCTTTTAAATTGAATTCCCCATTCAGACTAGTTTTTTATAGAAGTCCTTCATGGTTATATGATCCTTCTGTCAGTTTCATCCCATTTCTCATTTATTCTCTTTATTCCCTTTCCTGTTGTAATACACTCCCTTGCTTCCATGACCTGCATCCATAGGTACATAGGTGTATACTAGGCTGATGGCTCTGGAGCCTTTAGAAGCCTAGCCCTCTGTTGAGTAGATCCACTGGCGTGATCCCTGGGGTGAACTTTCTATTTCCCATCCACTCATCAAGATTTCTCTTAAAGACGGCCAGTGAGGTGCTGTTTGACATGTATGGGAAGTCTATTTCATAGCATGGGCAGTCTCTGGGTTATGAACCTGTCCTTCCAGCATGTTCTGTTGATTGTGGTAATGAGGTTGAGGTCTCTGGAGCATGTGGTGTGGAGGGATTGGGATTTCTTTAGATGTAGCATTTCTAACAGAGCTGGATCAGACATGGCTTTGTAAGTCAAGTAGAGATCGCCTCTAAGTATGTAATATGAGACAGAGAATAGTTGGAGGTTTTGAGTCTGTCCATATAGGACAAGTGTTTAAGGCCTAGGATCCTCTGTGAGGTACTTTTGTGGCCTCTCCAGTTGTTGCAGGTGTCTAGTGTGGTACATGCCAAATGGGGCATTGTACTCAATGATTGACCTAACGAGGGAAGAGTAGAGGGAGGCAATGACCTCTTTCTTCCTGGATGCAAAACCTTTAGTAATGAGATGTGCCACATAGAAAGACTTTCTGACCACAGGGGCAATGTGGTGGTCAAAAGAGAAGTTGCTGTCAATCTGTTTTCCCAGATCTCTTATAATGCTTTCAGTGGACTACCATCGGTATTGTAATTCATGGGAACTGGGTTTTTCCCAAAGTGGATGATGACACATTTTTTGGCATTGAGCTTAAGGCCATGGTACTGACACCAGTCGTTGGCCTCATTGAGGCCTTTCTATAGGATGTCAACATCACTTGGGGAGTTAATAACACCACAAGCTCCATTAGCTCCACACAGCTAATTTTCCACATTTTATCACTTCCTGTAATTTTTTACACTTCACCCTTTCTTTTTGCATTTTATCCTTAAATCCCAATTAAAGCCCTGCAATCATAATTTTCATGTTATCTGCCAAATAGTCAAATATTTGATGAAATCGATTCATTCTTTCCTTGCTTGGTATATATGCATATAATCTTCCCTTGATCTATCCCTTGATACCCAGCTTCTTATGGGCATTATCTTGTGTCTTCTCTATTGATAATAAAGTGTGTTTGACTATTCGAAGGATTAATGTGCATGCATTTATGTTTCTATAGTTGAATGATTAACCATAGTCATATTGCACTTGGAACTCTTGTGACACTTTACAGAATAAGCGTTATCTGAGTACTTTTTTCTTCCTATGAAAACTCATAGCTATTAGTCACTAGTATTTTAGTTTGAAATTGTTGTGTGACTTTATAACTAATATTGTCTCTTAGATATACTTGCATTATTAATACAAAGGACTATTTGCATTAGTTGCTTTCCTATTCGAATGATAAATCCTAAGACATGTAATGTGTGCCAAAGCTTTGTAATGTCCTAATTTCTTTGTAAATATCTATGTCTTGGTGTACTTTTTTATGTTGTGGAGCTTTTCTCCCTGGGCCTCCACTGAAAATGGACATATATCCAAGCTGGGCTAGCCCGGTCAACAAATGTATAATAATAATAATAATAATAATAATAATAATAATAATAATGCATAAATTCTATAAACATGTTCTCTCCCCCTCACACCTAGAAAATTAAGCTTTCCAACCTTACCAGCATTACATCTAGAATTTTCAGTTTTTTTACACAATACAGCCACTCCAGAACAATGTTTACTTTCTAAGTTCCATATTATATTTCCGCCTCACAATTTTACTGCTTGCGGTCTTTTTTTTTTACTTAATAGGAATGTTACATCATCTAACAGATTAATATCCACATCACATTTAGTATAAAATTCCAGTATCCCTATCTTTCTTAGTATTATATAAGACTGTTCACATTTACTAAAAGTGCTCTAAAATGGTTGATCTTCCCTTTTTTTTTTAAGTTTATGGGAAATATATTTAAATGTTAGTTTTCTTAATTTTACTCTTTTTCCCCTATTGATTATTTTTTCTGTGTTTATTTACAAATAATCCTTGATCCTCAGAATCAGATTTTTCACTGGCAGCACCTTCAAAAAATTATTAGTATTGGTTCCTTCTTAGGACCTCTCATCCTACATGCACTCTCTCTCCTCCTATTCCTTTCAATATTTTTTCGTCTTCACTTCCCCTAGCCATTTTTTGTCCTCCTTGTTTATGTTTTCTTTCCTTTCCCCTTTTTTTTCATTATTTACTGTTTGCTCTTGACAGTCCATCCAAAAGTGTTCCTTTTTTACATACCTGCATTTAGGCACACATCTGCTTGAGCATTTGCCTCTTTCCTTTCTCCCCCACACTGGTTACATTGTACCTTCTCACAATCATTAATTAAATAAAAAATTCCCCAGCATATTTTAATGTCCTTGTATGATCTATGACCAGCCACAAAAACACTTGGCAACTGTTTCAACATGCTTTTTTTCAGAACAGCTTCCAACCTTTACCCTCTGTTCTATAAGTTTCTCTTATCCCTAACTTTCACAATATTATCTGCCAGAGGTGTAATAATGTGGGGGTGGAAAGTGCAGTCTGCCTCTGGTGCAAACAGTAGGGGTGCAGCCTTTCCTTTTAAAAGCTTTTCCCGTTTCAAACATGAAAAGCTTAAATTAAAACCTGAGCCAGATCCCTTAAGGTCAAAGGAAGTTATTCTTTAAGAATGGCCTATGTCTGTGCATCCCTGCATGCATCAATGTACACATGCAGACACCTGTAGCACACTACTACTTTTCCGTGTTCCGCTAGGAATTTAAATACAAGACATTTCTGTGTTTGTCTGCGTGTGTGTGTGTGTGTGTGTGTGTGTGTGTGTGTGTGTGTGTGTGTGTGTGTGTATGTTGGGAGGAATTAGCATGCTTTTTAAATCTGGACAAAGTCTAAAATAATGTGGAAATGAAAGCCCAAAAATAGAGACAAATTTTAAATATTGCTGTTATAAACTTAAGACAGTTGCTAGAATAACAATATTTGTGTTAGCATGCATTTTCTGAAGAATATGAAGTTTGAAATGCAAATGTATGCCATTATTTAGAAACTTCATTTCTCAGTGATTTACCAGAAAACCAGAAATTTTATGACGAATAGACTCAAAATGTGAGACAAACATCTGGACAGTTGAGAGCTATGCTGGTTAGTAAATTTCTTCAGGCTCAAACCCTGAACCTTGGTTACAAGAAACAAGAGTCTAAATCATCTACACCAACTACCGAACTATTAAAAAATGAGTTTTGGTGCATTTTCAAGGAATTGAATTTCAGTGCATTAGCATGGAATTGTAAGCTTCAGTGCATTTTCATAGGTTCATATGTTGGTATTAGGCTATCGGCCCTAGGGCCTATACAAGCCTAGCCATAACAATACCTTGGCTATTTCTTCCCACAATATTTACTTCCCTGGACCCCTGTCTAGCAGGGTGACTGACGTGATCCCCGGGGATAATTTCCTATCTCCCTTCCAATCGTCAAGGTTCCTTTTGTAGAGGGCCAAAGAGGTGCTGTGATTGACATGTATGGGCAGTCTATTCCAGAGTCTGGGGAGCCTCTGAGTCAGCAACCTATCCTTCCAGCATGTTTTGTTCATTGTGATGACAAGGTTTCAAGGAACTGTGAGCTTCAAGGGAAGACAGGTTTACTGCTGCTCAGGCTAAGTCTGTTTTTAATGTACATCTGTTTTGTTTAGCAAATGGTCATAACATAAAGGTAGCATACTTGCTCTTGATGCAGAAGACTGTGGGGGTTCTACTCCCACATCATGCAGAGTGATTGCTGATACTGTATTTCACTTTAAGAGGGAGGGGGTGGGGGTGTTGCAGCCCTGAGTATGTCCTCCTTTGGATGAGGTGCCTAGTAACTATGAACCTGTTGCTGGCTTGTCATCCATTCCATATTGCAATATTACCAGCTAACCATTTTTTTATGAAACACAGACAATTTATTCTTCAAGGGCAGCTGGCATTGGATTTGTAGGTAAAACACTGAAATATAAAGTTGTTTGCTAGCAACAACCTCTTCATTAGTTACAGATCTTTTTAGTGTGGAGTTATTCAGATGACTTTTACTTCTGCAGAGATTGTGTGTATTGACTGGTATTAGTGGATATAATGACAGAAGTTTGAGTGGCCTTTTATGGTTGCTTTGTTCTAAAATGGGAAGTTTTGTCATTATTGGGTCATAGGTTTTGTTTCATTGCTAAGTGGAAAAATGTTCAAAACTACAAATTTAAAACACACTCTAACAAGTGGTGATGTATTATACAAATAATATAATTTATTACAATCAGGAAGGTGAATCAAAGAACACATGCATATATGCATGGTCCTGAAAATGTGTGCAAGGGGCCTATGGTTTGAAAACAGCCAAAGGTAAACTGTATCCACCACTGGCCAGATGCATTTACTTTGAATGCGGGTTTCAATGCCATTTCAGTGAATGTGAGTTTCAAGGGAAGAGAAGTTTACTGTTAATGCTAGGTCTGTTTTCATTTTGACCGTGTATTGTTTTGTTTAACAAATGTCCATCAGTATTTGTGCTATAAAAGTTTTAAATTAAATCCAAATGTCTGTAATCATTGTAGAAGTAAATAAGAATATAGTATGCACAGTGAGAGTTTTGAACAGTGTTTATGGTAACTAGGGAGAAATAACCAAGTATTGGAACACTGGGATGGCTGCAGGGGAGTTGGGGTGGGCCCGTGTGTGTGTGTGTGTGTGTGTGTGTGTGTCTGTGTGTGTGTATGTGTTTATGTATATGTGGAACTGATCCATTACCCTGCCTAAGGCCCCATTTAACCATGATCCACCTCTATCTGAAGTAAACGCTTTGTTTCTTCCTCTTGTTTGCATCCGTGTGCCCATGCTCCCATGCATGAAAACATGGTACAGACCTGGAGGAAACTCAGAAGGAACTACAGAAAAGACTAGAGACAGACTTCTAGTTGTACAGTAGTACAATGCAGGAGAGAGGTTTGCAGTAGAGAAGTGTTTTTTTGTTTGTTTAAACCGAACCCAATTAACTGAATTAATCACAGCAAGTGAATCAGCCAGAGCATTTTGGACTACCAGACTGAAGGTAAACATTTTTGTATGTGAATATAACCGTATTTTCTTTTTTATGTTTGAAGGGGGGGATGGTGGCTAGGGTAGTGTGTGTGTGTGTGTGTGTGTGTGTGTGTGTGTGTGTGTGTGTGTGTGTGTGTGTGTGTGTGTGTGTGTGTGTGTGTGTGTGTGTGTGTGTGTGTGTGTGTGTGTGTGTGTGCATTTGTTTAAATATTTTAAAATTAGATATTTATGTTCTTTATTTCACTGCCCTCTTTTCATTTTGGTGAGATGGGGGTAAGCAGGCTAGGTTGTGGGTTAAAGAAACTTGCCCTTTCATTTGCTCTGCTTAAATTCTGCCATTATGGCTGGCAAGTGACCATTTGTGTTAATAAATTGGAATATTTGTATCCATTTTTTTTTTTTAGGGGGAATTTGGCCAGCTGTGCTGAGTAGTAATGTAATTTGTCCTTTTCAGCTGGTCAGATTAAATTCCACCCTTAAGGTACATTTGTTTGAATAAATCTGAATTTTTTTGGGTGGTTGATATTAACTTTGCCCTTTTCATATTACTTTAAAGGCTGGCTAGTGTGCATTTGTTTGAAATCAATTGAATTTTTTTGAGTGGGGCTTGCCTAGCTGTGCTATGGGACTTTATCCTCTTCAGTTGCACAGCTTAAAGTCTGGTATTAAGGGCTGGCTAGTCTGCATTTGTGCTAAATAAACTGGAATATTTTTTTTTTCTTGGGAGGGGTTGCTAGCTGTGCTCTTTATGAAATAACTGGTGCTCAGTTAGTTTAAAGTCAGTCATTAATGGCTAGTATGCATTTGTATGAAAAAAAACTGCAATATTGTATGAAACATATTCAAAACTGTCCCCAATTTTATAGAATGTTCTTGTATTTGCTTAATATGTTTGGTCTGTCATTTTGTTTGCTTAGCATATAGTCTGCCTTTACATGACCATTGTGCATTTGCTTGAGATATGCTGCAATCTTTAGTTTCTCCCTTTGGGTGCTGTATTTGTAAAACCAAGTTGAAAATGTTCCTGATTTTGCAGAAAGTCCATAAGTTTGTTTCATCTTGATCTGTTCCTAATAGAATTTAGGGTCGACTGTCCACATAAATTACCATATCATGAAATACTGAGTTATTTCTTAGGGATGTGCTGCCAATGCTTTGCTTAACTTTCCAAAGTAGATGATAATGCATTTTTGACATTTAGCTTTAGTCCTTGATTCTAGGGCGGCCATGGTGGTGGTGCAGCGTTTAGTGTTGCCACCTCACAGCAAGAGGTTCTCCAGTTCAATCCTCGGCTGTGGTGCCTTCTGTGCAGAGTCTGCATGTCCTCCCTGTAGTCATGTGGGTTTCCTCTGGGTGCTTCGGTTTCCTCCCAAAGACATGCTGTAGGTGGATTGGTCACTCTAAACTGGCCCTAGGTGTGAGTGTGTGCCTTCTGTGGAAGGTTGGGTGCCAGGCTGGCAACTTGACACCGTAAATCTCCACTGCCAATCATGAGCAGACAGGTGATCTGCTGTGGCGACCCCTGACCGGGAAAAGGCTGAAAGAAGAAGAAGCTTTAGTCCATGATTCTGGCACTAATAATTTTTTTGGACAAGCCTTCATGTAGGATGGCTGAGTCTTTTGGGGATCTGATCACTGCTCCTAGCTTGCTCCTTGTTGGCCATTATTTTGTTTCATTTCTTGCTTATTACTGAAAACAATTATTATAAAGGAGGAGGTGTTAGAAAAAATATCTTAATAGGGGTGTATCAACAGGGTGTAGTGTTACAAAAAATGTTCTGGGTGTCAAATATGCTAGGTATTCCACTGTTATGAGCAGATTCACACAGACCCTCCAAGTATTTTTTTAACATTGTCTTCTTCCAATTCATCAGTTCTAAACTGCAAAGTAACACTGTTTATAACATTTAAGATACTACTACAAAACAGATAATTGTTCCACAGATAAATGTCCTACTGGTTACACAGTTTCGGAAGTTTCATCATCCGTCCATCAGTTTCAAATGTTGTCACAACAAGTCTATGTCCCAATATGTATAAAAGATACAATTTCTTGACCTTCAAAACCCAGAACAGTTATAAAATTGTCCCTACATAATATTTGTCTATTACAGTCTCATTTTATTCTTATTTTCACAGCTCTCCATTTTTGTCAGTTGTCACTTCTGTGCATGTTTTAGTTATCGCATTATCTGTTGCCACAAAGCCATATACCTTTTCCATTTGTAGCTACATTCCTCTTTTACTTTCTGTCACTGTTTAATATGTTTTAACCACTGAATTCAGTACTGCCATATCTCCTGGTTCCTTTTCCACATTACCATCTTAAGCACTTCTGAAAGGTTATCTGCCATCTCAACCCATGAAATAGCAGAACTGTCACAATCATCCTTCTTGATTATTTTTAACAGAACATAATCTGAAAGCCCTATTGATGCAGGTTCTGTTATCTGCACCATTTCAACAGATTTGCTTACTTACTTCTCCATGAGGACAACTAAACTCTGCTCATTTGTAACATCCAACACATGGGATTTTTTGTTTCCATTCTGAAGATCCATATCAGTTTTTTTCCCCCAAATTTTAACTTTCCACCTTCAAACTCTCCATAGCTTTCACTTCTCTGTTGATACTTCCCTCAGACATCTTCCTTGCTGCTGTAGGAGCCCTCTGGCATCATATAGCAGTTCCATGGGGAACTTCCTCAATTACCTGACCAAATTTCTTCTTCTTCTTCTTCTTCTTCTTCTTCGGCTTTTCCCAAATTTCTGCAAGTTAATAAATACCATCTTGAATCTCCACTTAACAGAGGCTGCTATCCTAGTGGGACTAGCCCAGATGACAAAGGATAAATGGATACAAATAAATAATAAATCTGATAGAAGTTGTAATTAATCAGTTACTTTCAACTATGATGCACGTACAAATGCAATTTATACACAACTTTCCTTTTCTCCTTCTATCATATCTCTACAGCAGAAGAGCTGATAATATATAACAGTAGAAAGCATGAAAAGTCTTATTGAAACACATCCTCTTAAAAGTAAAAATTCCACTCATTAGTACAGTAACAAGGAAATTAATGCCAATTTATTACACCGAATTGCAAAATTTTGAGGACATGCATTGTATATTATTAACTCCTACACTGGTAGTGTCAGCAGAACTGTCAATGAAACAGTAATTGAGTGTAGCAGTAATCCATAAAATTGCAAAGATGTTAGTAATTCAATATCACATAAGCATTAATAACAAATGCCATCCATAAATACTTCTGAGAAAGTCATTAAAGAAGTGAAAAATATGTAACATTGCACAGTAGCAATTTATGAAAAAATATTTAAGTGTTTAATTTTATTTTACTAAATATGTTGCAATGCTTTCAAAGGGATTGTGCGGCCATTTTTTGTCTCTGATTATCTGTCTCTGTCTCACTTTCTCATTCATTTTCATTTTGTTTCTTTTTTTCTTTGTCTCTCTCTCTCTCTCTCTCTTTTACATTGCTTTTTCTTGAGGCCCAGAAGGCCCAGCAGTCAAAAGACAGCTCAATCATGTGCCTCCCTATTGAAGGAATGCTCACATCTTCCCCCATCCACTCAGGGATGTCTTCACATGTTGGGGCCTGTCAATCAGCCCCTATGGACCCCTGGAGCACAGCAGCCTAGTAAGCATACAACTTACCATGAATTTTAGGGACTGGTTGAGGCAGCAGTTGAGAAGGCAGTGGGGGTTGCCTGAAACCCTTATAATCTCTCTTCCAGCAAGTGCAAGACTCGCTGACCCATTTGGCTCTGACCATTGAGCCACAGGAGGCCTACAACTCCATACCATAGGGGTTCCCTTCTCCAATTCCATTAGGGAGAAGGTATAATTGTGCTCCACTGGACAGAAGTGGTAGCTTGTTTCCATATTTTCTACCCCGCCCATTTGTGTCTATCTATCTGACTGTTTGTCTGCCATCTATATGTCTTGTCCCCACCTACGTCTACCCACTGTCTGTCTTTTATATATTTGTCCTCAATTTTTTTTCTAACCCACTCTCCTACACCCTCTACCCTTATTCCTTACCCAAATTTCCCCCCTAAAAAATGGAAAATAGAGTCAACTCACCACAAAAACACAATTTCCTTCTCCCATTTCGTCCTGCACAATTGGCTTAACATGTTCCTTCTTTGAGTCTCTTATCTTCTCTCCTCATTATTTGTAGCTTTTCAGTCTTTTAGCCATATCGAAGTCCCTACAGGGGGTTCATATAAGGACACTCTTTACAGTTCATAGAAAAAAAAACAGTTTGGGTAAGCTGTGGATCAGTGGTACTCATTCCAACTCAAATTCTCAAGAGATCTGTGCATGCTCACTTCCACGGGCGCTTAAAATAATCAAAAGCATTTGTGACTTTACCTATGTGTGGCTACTTCTCCACATAGCTATGGTGTCTGTATTCATGTTATTCCTATTAAGATATGCAAAACTGCTGTGGATGTTTTGTCACATGTTTAAGATTTTAAGGAATCAACATCATTGGTTCACACTTTGCTTATTTAAATACCAGCACCGCACTGCTATTCAATGATTGCCATTGTGCATATATGGATCATGGGACTATGAATTGCACCCATAGTAGTGTTGAATAGATCTTTACTTCTGTTTCATTCATAGTTTGTGACTTTTACCTTTGGACTCTGTAATGCCTTGAACAAGTGATCAATATTCAAAATCCAGTCCATACTTATGAACAATATTGTCTACTGATAGAATTGAGGCGCCTTTAGACAATTAAATCACAAGGATAAACCACTAATCTTCAAATTCAGCAGTTTTGTTTCATTAATGATTTCAAAGTTCCTGATTTAAAAGTGATAGGAAGTATATTAAAAATCCATTATTAATGTTAGATATCTGTATATAAAATGTTTAAAGAACTTCAGTATAACATGTATACATTTAGAATTTTTAAAAACAGGAATATACAAGATCAAGTACTTTTTATTATTGTATTATCTATAAGATTTAAAAAGAATGATTTAATGTTTAAATGTCTAATCTTTACATAAAGCATTTTGCAGTCCATTCCATTTTGCAGAGAAAGCTGTACTTATATGGTAAGTTATCACTTTAACTATATATGCCACGGTATAAGATTCAGTATTCAGGAGTTCTAATCATCCATTTTACCTTTGTTTTCTTAGAAAGCATTTTTCCGCGAAGTAGACAAGTTATGTATTAATGCTAAAAAACAAAAAATAACAAAGTTAGAAAGGGATAGAAAAGAATGTGATTCCAAGCTGGTTTACCTGCTACCTGGTGTTAAATATATACTTAGGGAGAACCATAATAAGATCAAAGTAACATCTACCATGAATTTTATTCCTAATGAAACATACATATGCCCTAGAGTTTTTAATGAAAGGGAAAGTTTTAATATGACTTTAAATGACTCTAAATTCTCTGCCTCCCCCTAACATGCTCAGAAAAGACTTCTGCAAAGGTTTATATCACTACATGTGAAGTTTGTGGATCATTTTATGTAGGGAAAACAGAGAGAACTCTTAGAAAAAGGGTCTATGAGCACTTATATGATATCACTAAAATAAAGAAACAAAGCATTTGAAAGTTTGTCTTAATGCCCAGTTCAACTTTCATGTTTTCGAACAAGTGACAAAAGACCTTAGGGGAGACAATGGTCGGATACCCTTGAATACAGGGAGTTGCTTTGGCAACCATTCCTATAAGCAAATTATAATCCTGGTTTGAATGACATAATCTCTGTTGTACCAGTCCTTAAGTTAAGGTCTACCAAGCCTTAACAGTTTATTTTTAATAATTTTGAATACTTTGTACATAATTGTTTAGATATTTTTGTTTACTGATTTTTGAAGGAGGCTTGTATTTGCATTTTATATATTTACTTTGTGTCTTTCGGCTTTTCCCGGTTAGGGGTCGCCACAGCGGAACTCCGGTTCGCTAATGATTGGTAGTTGATTTTTACATGCTGAGTTACCAGCTCTGACACACAACCTTCAACGAAGGTACGCCCATTCACACATGTCTCCACACAGAAGACGGTCTAGCTGAGAATCGAACCAGACAGCATCTTACTGTGAGGCGACAATGCTACCACAGCACCACCACCGCAGGTTATATACATTTGCTTTTTACTAGTATATATTAATACATCAGTTTGTGTTTTTAATGGAAAGGGTTGGGTTTTTAACTTTAGTTATGCTGGTAAACATGTTCCTTTAAGATTAAGTGAATATGTGACAATTTATGACCTAATTATTCAATCATTCAATTTACTTGGCATTATTACTACTATATATATATATCTATATCTATATATACACATATACACACACACATATATATATATATATATATATATATATATATATATATCTATATATATTTTTTTTTTTTTGTCTTTTTAACTGGTATTTAGTTCTGAGGAAGTCCTTGTATGGGAATAGGATGAAAGCACTTAACTCTACTTGTTGTACATCTTGTTTCTGTTCATTTTGTAGAATTTCACTTGGGCAATATATGTTGGTATTTTCTCCAGTCATTTCTGGGTAGCCTGGACTGCTATTTATGGCTGTTGCTTTGTTTGGTGCATTTGCAACATATTTTTCTGTGCTGGTTGCTCCACTTGGCAGTCTGTCTTGGTTTTATTAGAAAGCATTTTCATGATTGCTCAGATACCAAAGGAAAAATGAAAATATGTTTTTATTATATTCTTTGCTTTTGGTTCAGTTTGACATTAGGTGTGTGTGTGTGTGTGTGTGTGTGTGTGTGTGTGTGTGTGTGTGTGTGTGTGTGTGTGTGTGTGTGTGTGTGTGTGTGTGTGTGTGTGTGTGTGTGTGTGTGTGTGTGTGTGTGTGTGTGTGTGTGTGTGTGTGTGTGTGTGTGTGTGTGTGTGTGTGTCTGTGTGTGTCTGTGTGTGTGTGTGTGTGTGTGTGTGTGTGTTCATAGGAGGTTATCTAGGCTATCAAACTGGAAATCACTTTAAGCCTAGCCGTTTCAACCCAGTAAAAGTACTAGTCAATAGCCAAGATTACATTTAGTGATGGCTGCTCATTTCCAGAAGTGTTGTGGGTACTATCCCTGGTAAGAATTTACAGTACCCCATCTACTTGTCTAGTTTCCTCTTGAACAGTGCGATAGATAGAAGTGTTCTGGTTCACATTAATTAGTAGTCTTTTCCAAAAGATGTGGCAGTCACTGGGAGATAAATAGAACATGCTGGATGGACAGATTTAAGCCACAGGCCATATTTAAGTCCCTGGAATGAGTAACCCTAGACCCATTTGATTTGCAGATATGCAGCAAGATCATTATGTTTTGGTCTTGGATTGCTCTGTAGACCACGCATAAGTCTCCCCTATGAAGTCTATACAATACGGAGTACAGTGACGGGGACTTTTGTGAGTCTGTGTAAGGCGCATGTTGGAGCCCCTTGATCTTCTTTGTTAGAAACCTCTGAGGTCTCTCTAATTTTTCGAGCTGCTTAGTATGGTACTTGTCAAATGAGGTGTTATAGTCAATTATAGGCCGGATAAGTGCTGAGTGTAGGGAGGGTTATAACTTCTTTTGCTTTTGAGCTGATGCTTTTACTAATCAAGTGTGCTATGTGGGAAGCTTTCCTTACTATGGTAGACATATGGTGATTGAAGGTAATGTTGCAGTCAACCTGTAATCCTAGGTTCCTGTCCACTTCATGGGTAGTTAGGGTATTGCTGTTGATTTGATAGTGTGAAAGGACATTATCTGTGCTGAAGGGAATGATGATGATGATGATGCATTTCTTTGCATTCAGATTGAGTCTGTGACTAATAAACCAGTCGTTGATCTGTGTGAGACCCTCCTGGAGTATACTGACATCCTTTGGAGATTCAAGCATTGCACCTAGTTTGCAGTCATCTGCAAACTGGGACCCCTTACTTTTGACCTGAACTTCTGAGAAGTATATACCAAACAGTAGGGGCCCAGCACTAATCCCTGTGGCACCCCACTGGGAACAGACCTGCTGGTTGATGTGGAGTCACCCACATTGATAGTGTGTCTGGTTTGTGAGTCAGTTGGCAACCCATCTTAAATTAATGAGTTTGCATTAAGTTTGCTAAGTTTACTGGTAATGCCTGAATATGGGATTGTGTCAAAAGCCTTTGCCAAGTTGAAGTATGCTGTGTGCACAGATTTGCCCTCATCAATGGCCTTTGTCACACTTTCAAAGAAATCCACCAGATTTAACAGGAAGAATCTGCCCTTCACAAAGCCAAATTGGGTAGGATCCAGGGTTCGGAGGTCACCTATGTCTTTATTTATGAGGTCCATAATGATACATTCCATGGCCTTACAGATGAGACTAGACTGGTCAGGCTTATGGGACTGTAATTCCCTTGGTCTTTTGCTTGGCCATCATTGTGGAGGGTATAACTGTAGCTGTTCTCCATTCCACAGGAACAAAGCTTGTGGTTAGGCTTTGACTGAAAAGGATACTTAGTGGTGATGCTAGTTCATGTTTTATCATGTTTAGAAGACAGTCTGGGATGTCATCTGGTCCCATAGATGCTGTGTGTTTTGCCTTGGACAGGGCGTTGAGGACCTGTTCTTCAGATATGTAGGGTGGGGATTGTTGTAAGTTAGGAGGGGAAAAGGCAGTAAAACTTTTGCCAAACCTATCTGCTAGCAGGTTTGCTATCTCTGTGGGGTCAGTGTGTGTTTGATACTGTTGGACACTAGTTCAATAGATGCCTGAGTCCTACCCTTTAGGTTATGTATGTAGCTGTAAAAAGCTTTATGGTTATGCTTAGCAGTACTTTCTAGGTTTCTCTCAAAGGAGCTCTTGGAGGATTTGACAAGTTGTCTTATTTGCTTGTTGAGGCTGAGGAGGGTGCTTTTCCATAGTTGGGGCCTTGCCTTGGACAGCAAAATTTTGCATTTACTGTAAAGTCTGTCAATGCTGGATATCCACCATGGCAGCTTGTTTTTACTTGGGGCTCTGGCTTTGATTCTTTCTGGTACAGCCAAGTTTGTACACTTATGCATGGGCTTTAGTGTAAGCTTTGGCATAGTTACCACTTTCAGCTTTGGGTGGGGCTTGAAATGCATCTATACCTACACCTAGGTGGGTACAGTTGGTCCTGGTGACATTTTGTAGTCTGATTTAATCCTTTGTGAGTACTGGTGTTAGTGTCAGTTTGAGGACGACTGATTTTTAGTCAGTTTTAACTAATGAGGGTCCAACAGTTGCAGCAGTGCACTTGTTTGACATGTTGGTGAAGACCAGACGTAGAATTTATGTTCCTCTTGTCAGGGTATGGATAATTTGTTTCAGTGCATTTGAATTCACAAAGTCAAGGAACTTTTGTGCCAGCAAGTTTAGGCTAGAGTAGGTTTCTCAGTTGATGGTGGGATAGTTGAAATTTAGCATAACCAGTATGTTCGGTAAAATTTGGATTGTCTTCCATTTGGTTAAGTAGGTTTCATGGGTGTCATGACCCATGGAAAGGGATCTATAACTGGTTAAGACTAGAATGTGTGTCCAGTCTAACTAGACAGGAGGTGACTTTATCTCTAATATAGATTGAAACATTGCTGTCTGTTTTTTTCATATGCTCATTTTGCGGTCTAAAGGTGTGGAGGGCATTGTAGCCTTGCAGGGCTGGGGTACTCTCTGAGGCCTTAAACCAGGTTTCTGTGACTGCACAGACATCAGCATATTCTAGTGATAGATGTGCTTCCAGGGAGTGCAGTTTTTGGTTTAAGTTCCTAGCATTTAGCAGCATGACCCTTCTTTTGTTCTGATTGGTTAATTTCACATAGGTAATGTTTTTTTCGAGACCTTGCCTAAAAAAAGGCACTATGGGGGAGGCAAAAGCCTTTGCCAGCAGCTAAAAGCCTAGCGGTGCCAGGTGCAAACTATCTCTGGCAAAGCTGCCAGGTTTTGTCGACCATGGTTCTCAGGCAGACAGGAACTGGATCCCCTTTGAATGACACGAAAAACTGAGACAATTATTGAAATCAGTCATTATTGTTTATATGGTTGCATCATTCTAGGTGATGGTAGTATGCTGCTCAAGGCTACTGACATACCTGCCTGGAACACATACTCAAAAAGCTCAACCATGTCTATCTTCATATAGTCCAGTGAGGTACATTTCAGGTAATTCACACCAACATGAACTATAACAGAGTCATAATGGTACTTGTTGGTGGGAGACTTGAGTGCATGTGTGATTTGATGAATCCTGGCACTGGACAGGCTGCTAACTGTGACTTTATCCTTGTTAAACCTGGTGAGTAGAACACCCGTGTGTCTCACTACTGAGTCTCCAATGACAAGAAAATGTGTTTTAAATCTTACACCTTACCAGCTTGGTGGGTGTGACAGTGGTGTTGCTATGTGGCAGGGTGCTGTGGGGAATGTGTTAACTGTAACAGTCTTGAGGTCTCTGATGTTTCAGTAAGTTTTTCGAGACAACCTTCAGGTATGTGGATTTACGTGTTTGATGTGTACTATGTGTATGAGTAGTGGTACTATGTGAAAAGGTAGTGGTGGGTGAGTTGACAACCTTCTCCGTGTTACTGTTTTGTGTGAGAGATTCTAGATTCTTGGTGTAAATATATCTCTCGCACTCTGTACTAGATTGTGTTATTAGTAGAGGGGTCTGTATACACGAGGTAATTGCTACACTGCCTGAAGAGATCCAAGTCAACAAGGTTGGTAGGAGAAATAAAGGTAGTCCAGCTGTCCATAATGCTAGGTTGAAGACTGCTGTCATTAGGGATGGCTTTTCAGAAATGATCACAGAGGAGCTCAGTGAATGGATATTTCTGCCTGGGTTTTAAGGGAAAATTTGAATTTAATTGTCCGGCTTTGGCACACAATTGCTTGGTAGTGTGTGGTGCTGTGCGATACACAAACACGCAGAAACCTCCTCAAATGCAGGGCTTAAATACCAGAAGCTACAACTTGAAAAAAAAACTCTTAAAAAGATTCAAAAGGACCAATGAGTATGCTTATTGCAAGCCCTAGCCCAGCCTCCCTTCACTAGAAAGGTCCCAATCAGCACAATTCTCTCATAAAAAGTGTATAGATAGGCCCCTTCCAATCCAAGATTGCCTGGAAAATGCGCTCAGAACAAACAAACCACTACAAACAGTTCCAAAAGCAGCAGGCCTGGATCTGGACTATGGTACACCTACTAGCTGCCCTAGTTTCAGCAGAAAACACCACAGAATATTTAACAAAGCAAAAAAGTAGCAGTGAAACACTGAAAAACTGTTTAAACAGCAGAAAATCAGCCAGGGGGCTCTAATGAATGTTTAAAACAGTTAATAGATCAGTTAATTAAACACTGCTTGGATGGAAAATTCGAACAGGCAGAATAGATAGCTTTAAAACAGTGAAAAAACATACCAGTAAATATGTAAATAGTGAATGCAGCAAAAAAGCTTTGTAAACAGTGAAAACAGCAATACAATTTGATTTTACAGGCACAGTGAAGCAAGCAATTGCAGTACAACAGTGTAGTTTAGTAAATAAATACAGTATAAAGGTAGGTATCAGACAAAAAAAAGTGCAGTAAATAGTATAAATAAGCAAAAAACAAGCAACTTATGTTTTTTGGAAGCTCAGAAGCCTCTATTCTTCTGGTATGTCAGCTCAGAGTTGTGGTGGTAGCTCACCTCAGTTCAACTCGGTATGTCTGTATCTATATATCTGTATCTATCATTCTGTCTATTTATATATCTAATACTTCATGCAGTAGTATCATTCTGATTGGACAAGAATCTATCTTCATATGTAAACGTCTTATTCTAGTTTAAGTCTGTACCTTTCAGGTCTTTGACAACAGTTTAGCAATTAAACTGAGTAAGTTTGTCTTAGTTTTTAGATAACACAGTTCCAATGTATTTTAAATTGTGCCTATACCTGTTATCTGATCACAGTACAGAAATTTCTAATTTAGGGAACAGCAAAACACGTACAGTCTCAAACACAAAAGCGGCAGCAGCAATTGTAAAAACCAAAATCTTTTATTGTAATAAAACCATGGATGAGCGCTTTTGCGTATCACTACGCTTCTTCAGATCAAAAACTGAGACACAAACCATCTTATTTAAACACCTTCACATTATTCAATTAATTCAAACTCTCCAATAGCCATAGTCAGGAGGTAGGGTGGATCATCAATTAATTAATTGATTGAGACACATCTTTGTATTCTCCTTAAGCTACCTGTGTATAAAACTTGCCAGTTAAAATAGCAGCAATATAATAACCAAGAGAAGGATATATAACAAGAAATATCCTGTATCAGTAACAAACACTGATGAGATATGCAAAAATATATATTTAAATGCATGACTAGTTAAACCTCCTCATATAAATCAAAATAAACTCATATGTAAATCTATGAGTAAAATTATAATCATTCCATCATCTAAAGACATAAAACTATGTAAAAACTATGTAAAAATATGTGTATATATATATATATATATATATATATATATATATATATATATATATATACCTATATGAATGTAAACAATACTAAACACAAAAATATATACAAATATAAAAATATAAAAATATATGAATGCAGAAGTACTGAAACATTTCTATGCATGAAAACAAATAAATACATGTATATAAATATGTATAAGTATATTTGTATACAGAATGCTAAACCTAAAGCTCATAGAAGTGAATAAAGATAACTTACATAGCAATGGATAGGATATTACTTATGAGATTTTAATATAGATTGCAGGGAAACATAATTATTAAGGCCTGGAGGATGGTGGGCTCTTAACTTAAAGACCCATCCAAGTTCTTTACTCTCTAAATAATTCATATAATCTCCCCTTCGTTGATTCTGGGGAATAATCTGAAGTACCCTGAATACAAAACCATGTTCTTTGTAAACAGAGATATGTTTGGCTAGGGCATTTGACTGATTATTATTCCTTATATCATATATGTGGTTGTATATCCTATGTTTAAGTTTCCTTTTAGTCATGCCCACATAAAACACAGGGCAAGAATGGCATGTTGCTAAATAGATGAGGCCTGAAGTGTCACAATTGGCAATGAACCTAGGGATGAAAGAAAAATCTAGATTAGGGTGCATAAAATTTTGTGATGTTGATATATAACCACAATAGTTGCATTTCCTGCATGGATAAGTCCCATTTTCTTGTGATATGCTCCTCCCCATTATACTAATGTCTCTTATTCTAGTATTGTGATCAACACAAAGCAGTCTTTTCAAATTCTTATTATTCCTGAATACAAGTCTAGGTGCATCCCCTACTATACTCAGTACTTTTTCATCTAGGGTTAAAATACCCCAGTGTTTCGAAATAATTTTCGTAATGTTTAGACTGTCATTTGTGTATGTAGTCACAAACATGGCTTTGTTGGAAGAAGTAGTATTAGCCCTATTTCCACCGCCTATTTTTGTAATAGTTTGGTTTTCTGAATTTCTGGGCATTCCCAATACTTCAGATTTAATATGCCTTATAAATTTAGCATCATAGCCCCTTTCTATAAATATAAGTTCCATTTTCTCTAATTCCATATTCAAATTCATAGGATCTTTACAAAATTTCAATAGTCTTTGGAATTGGCATCTCACTATTCCTTTAAAGGTGTGACGAGGATGCATACTATCATATCGTAGTATAGCATTCTTCCAACAAGTCTTCCTATGCAGAGAAGACAATAACCTATTATTTTGAATGCTAAGATTTACATCAAGGAAACTTATAGTGTCATATGAAGTTTCTGTGGTAAACCTCAAAAAACTAGTAGTAGTTTCCAAGTATGCTACAAACAAAAGAAAATCTTGCTCACTGCCATCCCAAACCACAAGGACATCATCTACAAAACGCTTATAAACTAAACATTTTTTGAAAGATTCATGACTGAATAAAAATTCCTTTTCCCACTGGTGAACCACTAGATTGGCATATGTATTCGCGCAGGGGGTGCCCATGGCAACCCCTGCTAGTTGTAAGAACATTTGCTCTTTAAAGCAGAAAACATTGTTGTTCAAAACCAAATCTAGCAGCTGACAAATCAATAATTGAGTATTGCAGTCTATTGATGGTGAAGCTTGCAATAAATCTCTAATTAGATCAATGCCCTTGTCGTTTGGGATGCAAGTGAACAAGTTCTGAACATCCATGGTTATTAAAAGATGCCTATCTCTGCATAGCTCAACTTCCAAATCATCCAAAAATTCCAGAAGTTGATAGGTGTCCTTTAGAACAGTCGGTATATTATTAACAAGGGGTCTTAAACATTTTTCTAAATAAATGGAAATATTTTCGGTACTCCATCCTTCACCCGAGACTATGGGGCGTATGGGAGGTGGATATATCCCTTTGTGCATTTTTGGTAATCCCTTTATAACTGGGAGTTGAGGATAGCTAATATAAAGGAACTCATATATGTCCTTGCTGATCTGTCGACACATCAATAAATCATATAATGTGTCATTAATATCACTAAGTATTTTATCCAAGTCTTTTTCATCTATGCTTTTGTATGTTAAGTGATCACTAAGCATAGATTGCATATACCTATCGTAATCTTCCCTGTTGAGCAACACAATCCCTCCCCCTTTGTCTGCGGGTCTAATAGTAATGGAACTATCTTTCGATAACTTCTTCAGGGACATATTCTCCTGTTTAGACATATTAAAATACATGCATTTCTTATTCCCATCCAGGAAATAAGTATACATATCTCTTTCACATAATTTAACAAAAGTTTCAACGACCCCAGATATTGGATGAGAAAAAGTACTCCTACGTTTAAATAAACAGGCACTCCGTGTACATAAATTTTCAGAGAAACTTGTCTCATCTCTATAAAATAACAATTTAAGAGTTATATTTCTGGCAAAAAGCCGTAAGTCTATTAACAAGTTGTTTAACGTGCTGCCTTGGGAAGGGATAAAGGAAAGACCTTTATCAAGCACGCTGGCATCAGTCAATGTGAGTACCAACCTTGAAAGATTGAAAAATAAATGTTCCGTCACCTGTATCTCCTTCTTTGCGGATAATGGCTCTCTCCTGAGAGCTTCCGTTTCCTCCTGTCCCAGCTCTGTGATCTGTCCCTCGGTAGCGCTGGTTCCTTTATAGGCAAAGGTAAAAAATCAGAAGCACACGGTAGAGCTTTATGCTTCCTTATGGCTCCTAGGTCTCTTTTAAATGTGGTAACATTCTCCGCCTCTTGGTTAGGCTGTGGTGTAGATGCCTCGTTGGTTCCCTCTATGGAGACCGGAACCGGAACCTCCGGTGGTGTAACAAAACTGGTTCCTGATGTATGTCCAGAATCTATCGTAACAGCACTTCTGGGTATGGGACTCACTGGATCAACGTCAATCAGCGTGGTTTCTATGGTAGCAATATCCACAGGTACGTTGTGTGTGGGGATAGCATTCTCCGTTTTCCTCACCCAAACAAACACATTACCATCTGAAAAATCTTTAAAATCGCGTTGTAACTTTTTTTGCTTGGTAGTTTGCAATTTAAGGGCATATGAATCAACCTGTGCATACAAATAGTCCAGTTTTTGTAAGCAAGAGTCATGATTAAATTTATTACGTATATCAGAGTTTAGTTTATCAACCTTGGCCACCAATTCATTTTCTATCAGTGCAAAATAGTCAATAATTAACTGAATATATCTGTAGCTAGTATCCAGGTTAATCTGTTGCCATGACTTAAGTAGCAACGGATGCTGCTCACCGTAAGAGGGCATACAAAGAACTCGCATCCCCCTTGGTATGAGTTTAAAATGCAGACATGCTTTTAAATGTCTGCGCTGCCATAAAAGACGTTGCAGTCTATAAAGATCATTCTCAAGTTGTTTCAATAAATGAACAAACTGTTCTGAATTGTTCATATCAGTATTGTCAGCAATGAATGCATGGTTCTTCAAATCCAAACTCAATAAAGGGTTACTGTTATTGTTCATAATGCTAGTCCATTTGTTGACAGTAAAACTCACCCTCAAGCTCGGATCGTAGTCTAATTCGACTTCTGGATTTGCCATCATGTGTGGAGAAGCGGCCAAAAACAAACAGAATTTTTTAGAAAGAAGACCACTTCACTAGATAGAGACTGTTCATTACCAAATGAAACTGGAAACAGCAAAACACGTACAGTCTCAAACACAAAAGCGGCAGCAGCAATTGTAAAAACCAAAATCTTTTATTGTAATAAAACCATGGATGAGCGCTTTCGCGTAGTACTACGCTTCTTCAGATCAAAAACTGAGACACAAACCATCTTATTTAAACACCTTCACATTATTCAATTAATTCAAACTCTCCAATAGCCATAGTCAGGAGGTAGGGTGGATCATCAATTAATTAATTGATTGAGACACATCTTTGTATTCTCCTTAAGCTACCTGTGTATAAAACTTGCCAGTTAAAATAGCAGCAATATAATAACCAAGAGAAGGATATATAACAAGAAATATCCTGTATCAGTAACAAACACTGATGAGATATGCAAAAATATATATTTAAATGCATGACTAGTTAAACCTCCTCATATAAATCAAAATAAACTCATATGTAACAGGCAGAATAGAT